>NW_010264985.1:0-54073 GCF_000690775.1 Eurypyga helias | reverse complement strand
AGTTTTTAAAAAAAAAAAAAAAGGGGGGTTTTTTTTTTTTTTTTAAACAAAATCTCTTATTCCACCACTTGTGGCTAAAAACCACAGAAGCAAAGCCACAAGTACCTATTCTGAGACAACCAGCAGAACCTGATCTACTTCCAATCACCAAGAAAACACACTGCACTTTCGATGAAGCTGTGATTTCCTCCTCTCACCCCTATTCATCACCCAGCAACAGGCAAGAGGATGCCAGCCAACTCACTTGGAGCACAGCTGGTTTTCCTAAGAAACAGGGTCCTGCCTCCAGTCACCCAGGAAAGAAAACAAGCAGAGCAAGCTTGGGTCCTGTCCAAGCCTGGCACTCCTGCACCTGGTAACACATCTGCCATGCCACCAGGTTGATTCCACTGGGAAGACAGATTTAAATTATACATACCCTAATCCCTATATCGATTATTTATGAAACCTGTGAACCATTTCTTATGCTTTGTGTCTGCATATGGAAAGGAAATAATAAACAGTCTAACAAGTCTACAGAATCCAGTGACAAATTTCTCATAGACCTTCCAGAACACAGCCCACTCCAGCCTACACATCAGTAAATGGAAAAGAAAATCTTCTACTGCCCCTCCCTTGGAAAAAATAGACTTCAGAAAAAAATCACACTCCTCTGGGGCATATTTGCAGTGAGAGATTAATGAATTACCTATCTCCTAGAGAAGTAATAAAAATGCAAAATTAATTAAATGTTTCAGCATTTAGAACAATTGTAAAAAGGAAAGCAGCAGCCAGAGGAGAAAAAGAAACCTACCTGACTTCTGAGATCACATTGGCAGAGCTTAGAAATGATGCATTAAAAGTAAGTGTGGTTTTGACAGCATTTACCTACTTAAAATGTAAGAACTGCCACAACAGAGCAAAACCATTCAGCCTCTTCTGACAGACAAATTTCAGTGCTTCACAGATTCTACTGCCATTTTAAGGCAAAGCCCTCTACCTAAAACAATTAAAAATATAGGCTCCACCTAATTTTTTCTCTTCCATTTGATAAGTGTTAACCCAGATAAACCAGGTTAACCCAACTGTATTAAACCCTTCTGCGCTTTCTTACTTCACACTTGCTTCAGCAAGTGCTTGAGCATTTTGCTGTGTAAAGCCTGGACAGACACACACGCTTAAACCCGTGCCAAAACACCAGGTAGATTCTTGGTCTTTGCTTTCCTCTTCTTCCCCATGCTAGTTGTAGTTCCCTCACACTTTACTCTTCCAAGCACAGTGGACTCTCCAATAGTAATGATCCCATTAAACAGGAAAAACTGACAAAGATGAGACTCAATTTCTGATAATTTATGTAACGGAGAAAATGGAGAAGATATATAGAAGCGTTTACATACTTAATTATGAGTTTGGAGAATATCTCACTCTTTAACACTTTCTCCCTTACACCTTGTCTCCTACTGTTCTTTATTAGACTCTCCTCCCACAGACAACACCCATATTCCACTTAAATGAGAAAGCCGATTCTGTTTGCATTTGGATCTCTAAAAGCAAAACATTATTTCCTATCACCCCTTTGCTATTCACACAGGTTTTATGTGCATAGTCTGCTGCAATCTTTACTCTGTAAATTCCATAAAAGACTACTGTTTACCCGTAAAGGGATAGTTATATTTCCATTTATGCAGATTTTGTATTTTAAAAAAATAAACACTGTGGATATGCTGTGATTATTCCACTGTAAAATCATAGAATGGTTTGGGTTGGAAGCGACCTCAAAGACCATCTAGTTCCAACCCCCCTGCCATGGGCAGGGACACCTTCCACTAGACCAGGTTGCTCAAAGCCTCATCCAGCCTGGCCTTGGACATTTCCAGGGATGGGGCATCCACAGCTTCTCTGGGCAACCTGTGCCAGTGCCTCACCCCCCTCTCCGGGAAGAACTTCTTCCTGATATCTAATCTAAACCTCCCCACTTTCAATTTAAACCCGTTACCCCTTGTCCTGTCACTACAGGCCCCTGTAAAAAGTCCCCCCCAGCTTCCTTGTAGCCCCTTCAGGTACTGGAAGGTGCTATAAGGTCTCCCCGGAGCCTTCTCTCCTCCAGGCTGAACAAGCCCAACTCTCTCAGCCTGTCCCCACAGCAGAGGGGCTCCAGCCCTCGGAGCATCTTCATGGCCTCCTCTGGACTCGCTCCAACCAGTCAATATCCTTCTTACGCTGAGGGCTCCAGAGTTGGACGCAGTACACCAGCTGAGGTCCTGTGAGAGCAGAGCAGAGGGGCAGAATCCCCTCCCTCGACCTGCTGGCCACGCTTCTCCTGATAGAGGATACGGTTGGCTTCCTGGGCTGCTGAAGCACACTGCCATCCCACGTCCAGCTTTCCATCCACCATTACCCCAAATTAATCTCCTCAGGGCTGCTCTCAATCCATTCTCCACACAGGATTTACTTGTGCTTGGGATGGCAAAAGGATAATAGGAGCTATGCAAGACAATTATGTTATTTTTCAAGTGGTAATTCTTTTCATAACTCTTTTGCATCAACCACACAACACAAATGTACTCTCACATGCACATCCTTCCCATCTCTGCACAACCAGCTGGAAAATGCAAGACTTGACCTTCCTTTTTAAAAATCCTCAATTGAAAGTACATCACTTGTATTTACTTATGCACTTTGTATAAACATTTGAAATGGATCACATTACAGTTCTACTGTCTCCTCAAAGACCATATGGGCCTAATAATTTTGGCTGCCCCAAATTCCCACAGATACCCTGCTGCACAAAACCTGAGATTTATCTAAGACAGGCTTTATCCATCACCAGGTCTCAGCAGAATCTGCCCTGCTGTTCAGTACTAACTGGAACTCAGGCTCTTTCTATGTTGTTCAACAAAAAAAAAAAAAAGGAACGTTTGAATCTCAAAACCATCATAATCCAAATCAAATTTCCCTAATACCTCATGGGTTCTTATTTTAATTTGCCAGACACATTAATTGGCAGCCACAGTGCAGCAGCATGTTTAATCTATTTTTACAGATTTTAAGATACAGAACATCTTTGACTTACAAATTAGTTTGGGCCTCCTGAGTCTGTCTCTCTGCCTTATCCTGACAGCTGATATCAAATGGGACATTCAAATGAACTGTATCAAAAATTGGAGGTCATTTTGCTAGGGATATCCCTTAACTTGAAAACAGCATCCATTCTCCCAGACCTACAGCTGAATATTCTGTGTAAGCAACAAGGCTTATCTCAACCTTTTTCCTAGATGTTTGCTTAGATGCTGAGTCCATGAGACAAGTTGGTTTTATTACTTTCTGCTCCACAGCAGAACACAGCAAATATGATCCAGGCATAAGGCACACTGAACAGGAAATCCTTCCTTGTTTGCAAAATAACAACAAGGAACTTGCAGCTTTCTGATATTTCGCAGAACCACAGGATGTTTGAGGTTGGAAGGGAACTCAGAGTAATTTGGTGTGAAGCCCTGCTCAAGCAGAGACACCTAGAGCAGGCTGCACTGGACCATGTCCAGGCAGCTTTTGAGTATCTCTAAGGATAGAGATTCTACAACCACCCTTGGCAGTGTGTGCCAGTACTCAGTCATCCTTACAGTAAAAACGCTTTTCCTGATGTTCAGAGAGAACCTCCTGTGTTTCAGTTTGTGCTCATTGCCTCTTGTCCTGCCACCAGGCACCACTGAGAAAAGCATGGCTCTGTCTTCTTTATACCTTCCCTTGAGATACCTATACACATCGATGAAATCCCACCTGAGCCACCGCCTTCTCCAGCCTAACAGTCACAGCTTTCTCAACCTTTCCTCATGGGAAGAATGCACCTTAGTCATCTCCATTGCCCTTCACTGGACTCTCACCAGTAGCTCCATTCCTCTCATACTGGGGAGCTCAGAACTCAACCCTGTATTCCACCTGTACCTTCTACTAAGCACTGGTGAGACTAAGGATCACTTCCCTTGATCTGCTGAGATCACTCCTAAAGCAGCCCAGAATACCATTAGCCGCCTTTGCCACAAGTGCATATTGCTGGCCCACCATCAACTGGGTGCCCACCAGGACCCCTGGGTCCTTTGCAACGAAGCTGAAATTTACTCTTCATATTATGCCATCGGTTTTCCCAAATAACTCTTGGTTTCTTGAACATTCACTCATTATCTATTTCATGTGCTCAGTCTTTAGACCTGAGAAGCATTGGTGGGTTTGCTTTTACCACATAGTGTTTACTTTCATCTAGGATAGAAAAAGAATTATTGGAATCAAGTTTCTGTTCTGAATACCTGGATTTATAGCTCTGAAATTTATTGCTTTCCAACATGTATTTCTAATTTATTTCTTCAATAACCCTAGCTAGCCTGTTTGAAAATATGTCAATCATAAGAGTGGCAAAGCAGGAAGACAAAAGGTATGCCAACATAGAGCAAAATATTTCTTTGACTGAGTAGTTAAAGACAAACTACACTGCCCAAGTTGACATATTATATTAAACAGGGGGTTTTGTTTGGGTTTTGGGGGTTGGAGAAAGTTGGTTGGGCTGCTTTGAGGCAGATTTTTGAGTTGATTTTTTGGTTGTTGTTTTTTTTAATTGGGGACACAGGTGTTTTCATAATATGACATGTTTGCATAAATAGGATGAATTAGATGATACCGACATATAGCAGTACCGTGGTACAAGTGCTTTCAAGTGCCTATTCACCCCTTTAAAAAAAAGGACATCAGGCTCTTGAATAATTTAGCAAGTTTGTACAGTGGAGTTGCTGACAATCAAGATATTGCCAAGGTGGAGGCTGTCTCCACCTTTGATGCAGCTGCAGCCAACACCATACCACTTCTCTGGGGGACTAGTTTCCTGTTTTGATGAGCTCTATCTGGAGATAACTGCTTGTGGCAGAGTTTTTTACCAGGATCTTCATGATTAAAACCGAAGGATGGAAAAGTCTTATCCCAACTGTTTCCAGGGATGGTGCCCAGCACTTAACTTCAGACCTGACTGTTGCTATGGATTTGCCTGGAAAGCTGGACTCCTGTCTGAACCTGGTCACAATTACCCGACATGCCCTGCTCACCCTTCTCGGGTACTGTGGAAATGTGCCTTTGCTGGCAAGGCCACTGCCCTGTGCCTACCATGCTGCCACCTGAGCTCCCGTTTCCCATTGTCACTGGACTTTACTGTCCCATCTCCAGGTTGAAGGACACACGGCATAACAACAAAAAAATGTAGAACTTTGAAAGTAGAAAAAAGCCAGATACTCACACAGTGAATGAATCGGGGGGAGCTGAGACTCTTCTCAGGTCAGCAGACTGCACTTTATGGATACTACAGGCAGCAGGAAATGAGTGGCCAGGAGAAAGGCAGCACACAGTGTGGACAGACAAGGAAAAAGGCAGCAGGGAGCAGGTGAGGGGACAGGAGAGAGATAGAGAAAGAGTGGAAGAGAAGAAAGAAGGAGAAAGACATACAACATTTAAACAGAAACAAAAGGAACGTGTCACAAAATTTTAATGAAGAGACATGCAGAGCTCCAAGCTCACACCAGCAAGCCAAGAAGAACAGAAGACATGCAGATGGGGAAAATCACTGCTACATGGCACACAGGAGCTTTCTAAAGACATGAGTGAGGAGGACCAATGACAAGCTAGGCACATGGCTATACGAGGAAGACAAGAAACCCCAGAGGATTTGTTCCACAAGCACTGAAAAATTTCAAGGCAACAGACTCTGGAAGCATGTCCAGAAATGCAAACAAACATTAAAGCCAAGATCTGAATGGATGGAATTTTCTCCAGAAGTTAACCAACTTCAGTTAACATTTAAAGAAGAAAAAAAAAAAAGAAAAAAGAAAAACCCACCACCAAACAAAAAACAAACCCATACAAACAAAAAACCAAACAGCCCCTTACTGGAGATTTTGTATCCACAGTGACAAATTGCTGTCTCCATTCTTCCTTCATGGATCTTAGGGAAACATGCGTTTTATATATAGTGACTCAAGACTGACTCTCTTCTAGTATTTATACTCAAATGGTCCCTTTGTTTCTTGCAAGCGTATGGACTATGTTTCATCTATAAACTCCTCCCTCTTCTTTCTCTTCCATTATGCAGAACATTCCTCCTCAACACAAGCTAAAAGCCAGTGAAAGCAAAATACCATCATGTGAGTTTCAGAAATTGGTCACTAACTAAACCTTACTGAGCAGCATACTAAACAGTAATTTCTAATCCAAAAATGATTCCTGGAAAGATTGAACCACAGCATCTTTTTAATGGACATACATTTTGGTGATAGCTCACAAGAACAACATTCTTGGTTTGACCAGAGGAAACCAAGCTATGTGTTGGCTCTTTCACATGCTACCATGACCAATAGTGGACAATAGGAATGAGAACTTAGCCAGTAGTCTTTTAAGGGAAGGAGAATAAGAACATTCACTCTTTTGCAGAAAAACGGAGTCTGCTGACCTGCCTATAGCAAAAATTTCCTTTTGCTGGTAGCAACAGAAAAGACATAAGAAGAAATGAAACACACCTTTTCCCCTCCACAACCCCACTATTTGTCTTGTTTCTATCCATAACCAAGTCTGAACAGCATCACCTTAGCCTGTATATTCCTTGCACCTAAAAAGTTGCTTCTGGCTTGAAACTTGTTGCTTATATCCATTGTAGAGCAATGCATTGTAGGGTAAGGAAGAAATTATGCCTGCCTTTTACACTGGGACAGCCTCCATTATAAACACATTAGAAGCACTGTAATGGTAATTACCAAATAACTTTCCTGCACTATGCTTCAACTCAGAATTCTGAAGTTATCAAGAGTACAAACTATGAACAAGTCAAGAGTACTCATCTCTGTGTGATCTGTATGTCACATCAAAAAAGCTTAACTTTCCAAAAGGAAATATTAAAAGAAAGTAGAATGTTTGATGAACAATTGCAGCAACTAGTCTGTGAATAATTTGGGACAATTAATTCAGCCAGCTATTGCAAAAAGCAGCACATTATATTTATTTGTTCTCTAATAGCTTAGATGAAACTTTTTGTGCTGCTGCTGTGAATAAGGAAGGGAGGCTCCTTCAGTCCATGTAGCTGCACAGAAACACTAGATTTTTGTTCCTTAATCTGATTCCATGGCCAACGTGTTTTTTTGTTTTGTGGTTTGGGGATTTTTGTTTGTTTTGGTTTGGTTTTGGTGGGTTTTGTTGTTGTTGTTTGGTTTGGTTGTTGGGTCTTTTGTTGTTGTCGTCGCTGCTGTGAATAAGGAAGGGAGGCTCCTTCAGTCCATGTAGCTGCACAGAAACACTAGATTTTTGTTCCTTAATCTGATTCCATGGCCAACGTGTTTTTTTGTTTTGTGGTTTGGGGATTTTTGTTTGTTTTGGTTTGGTTTTGGTGGGTTTTGTTGTTGTTGTTTGGTTTGGTTGTTGGGTCTTTTGTTGTTGTCATTTTGGGGTTTTTTTGGGAGTTTTTTTTGGGGGGGTTTTTTGGGGTTTTTTTTTTTTTAATTTAAAGACTAGAAAAGACCAGGAACATTTGCATTGTCAAAAGTGCTGCTGCATTTTCCCCACACCTTGAAAAAAGGCAAATTATTCAGTAACAGATAAAACAAGGACACTCAACATATAGCAGTTACCACCTTGAAGGTCTGTGTAAAACCACGACGCACTTTATGTGTAATCAGAAGCTGTTGGAAGCACAATTATGGGAAGATGGAGGGAAAACACCAGTCAAAAAAGGTCAGATCCCTTTTTCTCATATACAGGTGTCCTCTCAGTGTCTACAGGTTTTGAAAGAGAATGGTTGCCACCAGGAAGATGGGCAACTCTTACAGTCAGAAGAGAACCATGTTTCTAAAGCCCTCCCACTCTCAAGTGAGAGAAGCACGCAATCTTTGTTCTTCTCACGCAGCTACATTACATATAGGCTCTTCAATTTCAAAATACTACTCCATGAAAACCCAAGTGCATCCACAAGGCAAAAAACCACCTCGCTAGCCTCTCTAAACCCCTCCTCCTTAAAACCTCCAGAAAAAATGTGAAATGGGTAAGAAAACAGGAACACAGTGTAAGACTTCTTCAAATTAAGTCTTTTTCTACTTATGACACTGGACTAGCTAAAACTCTAAAGAGCATTCCTACTCTCCTTATCTAGCATCATCAAAGCCGACAATAATAGCAACTCTACATTATTGTGACACAAGATAATTTTCAATCACTTTCCTAGCAAGGAACTCAAGAACAGCTGTCTAATAATTAGGGATAGCTCCAGACCCACTTATCTATCTCACACATCTAACATTCAGATAACAGTCATAAGAGAACAATTTATCGTGTTCAAATATAAGGCTTTCTGGGAGATTTCAATAGAATAAGGAGATATATTCCAGATAGCAAGTTAAGAGATATAGATAAACATTTAATTGAAAACCTTCTCTTTTGTGAAATACTGCAAATCAGCATCATATTGAATAAACTTCTTACAATACTAAAATGCTTCCTAGAGTTTAACCTTTAATATGCCATTTACTTTTTATCACTCCAGGAGATTCAACTCCTTACTCTCATTGTCCTTCAACACTTGAGAGCAAAGTACTTCAACAGAGAGAGATAGATATAGAGGTAGATATACACACAGCATTTCTGATACATGAAGCTGAGACTAAAGTTCCTGGCAGATAATTTTCATTTTCCCAAAACACAGGTGTGCAGACAAATACCTCAGCCAAATCAAAGGACTCTGTGTAGAATCCAAAGGACTCCATGTAGTCTACCATAGCACACGTAAGACAAGCTAAACAACAAAGAATATCCTCTTGACAACAGGCATACACTATGAATCTGTATTTCCCTACCACAGTTCAAATTCATATCTCAAAATCCAAACCTAATCCCGCTAAATACCAGAACAAAATACCAGGAATTTTTTTTTCTTTTTTTTTTTTTTTTTTAAGGTTCACATTAGCCTCCCTCAACATAGAAAGAGATGGCCCAGGATTGCTCTCTGCTTGATTCTAGCTTTCACAAACAATTGAGGAGTTGTAGCTGGATGAAATTGGGCATCACTGCCCACAGACAAGAATCTGCTATTCTTCACTACTCAAGAGATGAGTATACCTTATGTATTTTCCAGGCCAAGTGGAATTGCACATTACGGATATGGGTTCTACTGAAACTTAAAACGTAGTCTCAGTAAGAGAACACAGGGTGCTAAATTGAAAAGGAAGATGATGAAAGTAACCAGGGAGGCTTTGATTACATGAACAGATTGACAGACAGCAGATGACAAGAAGCTCTAGAGGGCTGGAGCTAAAGTTGGAAGTGCAGCAGTATCTTGCACTAGATGATACAATTGAAAGACACAGACAACACTTAAGATACTTGAAGGGAAAGGGTGTGCCTGACATGTATTTTTCCAGTTATAGAAGTTAATCTAATGAAAGATATTGCATCTCTTCATGAACCTTGTCGCATCATTACAGCTGCAACAGCAAAATCCCCCACCCACCTCCTCAGAAAAAATTAAAACCTCAGTGCATGGATGTTTCAATTAAATGTGGATCCTTGATAACTTTAGGCCTTTATTATCTTTGAATAAAGGGCAGGCTGGTTTGCTTCACTAAGAATGCTTGATGAAAAGCTGCAAAGGCATTTACTATGTCACTTGTTTTAGCAGAAATAAAGACCTATATAAGAAGTACAATAATCAGCTCTACAAAATAATCTAAATTATTTTGCTGGATGGCCATTTTCCTAAGTCAAAATTTGAATGCTTATTTTCTTCCTATTAAAATATCTCTGCAAAGCTTACCAATAACGTTTAATCATGGAATTATTAGGACTAACAAAGGAATGTTAGTCCTATTTTTTTTCTTCTTCACATGTTCCTGGGTTCCAGTTACCTTAGCTTTCCCCTATGCATCTTTACAATACTCATTTCTGATTTGGGTTTTTATATTGGAGAAGGGCTCCCTACAAAATACAAAACAGCCCTTTTTGGGCCTTCAGCTCCTTCTCCATAAACAGTGCCAGGCAGCATGCTCCCACAACACACCACATGTCCTGAGTAATTCTTGATTATGGCATTTTGTTACAAGGTCTCCAATGGAGCTTAAAAAGCAGATCAATAAAGAAAATATTGAGAAAATAAATCAAAATAACTTCAAGGGCAAATGGCATACATATGCAGAACTGTCAGAAGCCAAGAGGCACACTGCTGAGCCTGCACAAACCTCTCTAAATAGATAACAAAGATACAGCACCCTTCTAAAAGCAAGACAAAGGGTAACCCAGAAGACAAAAGAATAAAAGAAAATCAGGGACGTCTTTGCAATAGGGTGGAAAGGGAATACAAAGGTGTGATTTTGTAATTTTTTACATTTTTTTTTTTTTCTAAATGCGCCACAAGTCCAGTACATGCAAAATCCATGACTGAATACGCTGCCTCAAACAGGCCTCCTGCCATTTGGACATGCACATATCCAACTCACTCATTTAACAAAGGCATAGATGTTCTCCTCTTGCTCTTCTGCACCATGTTGGCTTGGTTCCTTAAGGAGATCCGAATGAGTGAGGGAGCCAATCGACATGGTTCACCATCCACTTGCATGGGAATGGACTTGTATGTTAAAAGTGTCACCTCACGGCACTGATGCAACCTCTCTCCGTGACCACCCACCTGGAGAGCAGCCTGCAAAAAAACCCAAAGACCCAACCAACAAAAAAAACAGGGAAGAGAAAGAAAAGCTACCTCAGAACAGAGTGTTGAGGCAGTTAACCAGTCCAAAAGTTTTACTGACAGCATTCACTACGGTGTTCCATGAATAAGGCACTCTAACAAAGCACAATTAATGTATTTTCACTCAAAAGTTGCAAAGTAGTACTCAAAATTTCACAAATAAAAGTGGTGAGCAACAAGGAGATATTAACCATATACATTGCACATCTTATTGCCTTGGTATAGGTCAACCTGACACACATGCATAAGTGAATACCTGCATTCATTCTTAAAGGTTTCATTTTAGTTTGCTTGGTTTGGTTTTACACTAACAGTAATAATACTAATTATTTGTTCTTTAAAACAAACCTAATCAGGCACATGTGCAATAGAAAAAATTATTTCCCCTTCCTGAACAGAATACAGTCCTTAATGTGAATTAGATCAATTTATAATAATTATCATGAAAGCTTACATAAGCAACTGAACCTCAAGGCTAGACAGGCTGAACAGAGCAAACAAAAGGACCTTGTTAAAAACAATTAAATATTATGCCCAAGAATTCATTTCAAAGAAACAAAAAAAGGAGGGCAGTGAGCAGATCCTTCAAGTTCTAGGCAGACACGTTTTGGTAGAAATGTATTTTTAAATTAGTATGGCTATTAACTTGCATCTATCAGATGCGGGAAAAAAAATCCTATATTAATGCACTGCTAACAGAGAACAGCCTAAACACAAGTCAAGACCTGAATCCTGCTCCATGTGTTTAAAATTATGGATCAACTGATATGATCAATAATATTCATAACAATACTTCTTCTAAAGTAAGTTTCTTCCTTGGTCTCACAGGCCTTCTTGGGTGTGACCAAGTACACCCAGGAGACATACAGAGCAAATTAGTTTTATATCACTATAGTCTAGGGGTACAGTGGTTCCTCAGCCTCACAACCAATATAGACTGGTAGATCCTCAATTCTGAACTAGGCTTCCTTTAAAGAGAAACAGAGGCTCAAAAGGCCCTACTTGTAAAATTCAGTCCCAGCTAAAACTATTGAGATCACTCTCTCCACTGTGAGTGGCTGAAGCCATAATAGTGCCAAACCCAAAAAAGCTTCCGACTGAAAACTGGCAGTTGGTACATGCTAAATATACTTTTGAGAGCATTTTCACAAACATAGCCTAAAATCTTCAGGGGTGAAGTAATGAAGGTTCATTCCATAAGATCTACTAGGCTAACAAGCAAAATTTTTCTTACTTGGGGGTTATTTCCCTAACCCACTAGATTCATTTAAAAAAGAGAGGCCAAAAGACAACCCTTAACCCAGACAGGCTTCTAAAGAAATAATTGCTGATCAAGACAACCTTTTACTTGTGCTTACTTTGAAGATTAGATTTGTCTGAATTTCTCTTTGAGGAAGCAAACACCGTTATCATGGGTATTCACTGAAAGTGATATGGGCTGAGGGCAGGTCACACAACAATGAAGTGTGTGAGTTTAGTGAAAACAGGCTTATCCATGTTAGTTTTAACCTGGGGCACACAAAACAGTGGGAACAAAGGCCTAAGGCTATGGACTTAAGCAAGATCTATACAAACCTGCCAGGAAGCCCAGATATGTCCCTTCCCTTGTCCACACTAAATTCAAGCTTCAGGGCCTTACATAGATTAATGCTAGCACCAGGATAAATACCAACTCTGACTGCATTTAATCATCCTCTGAAGAGATTGTCACTGTGTTTGACCACTGTGATAGTAGGACACCAGAGTATTTACAGCGAGATTGCTTGTACGGTAACTCAGCTTTCTTTCACTTTAAGCACAGCATTGACAGAAAGTGTACTGGCAAATTTAAACTGTTGGTTGCATTTTCCTTCCCCAGCAGAATAAAAGGAAATAATATTTCTAGCACAAACATTATATTAAGTTTGCACAACATTTTTAGTGGGTGTATGAAAACTACCTGGGCATATAATTTTATACAATATTTCATATTGGTTTCCAGTAGTCAGATTTACAAAAAAAAAATATTGAACTTTCATACCACAGATTGAAATAAATAAAAGCTAAAAAGAAACAGCAGTAATTATTTGACCATAGAACACTCCCACAATAGAAGCATGCCCGCATGCTGTTCTTACTGTAATAATCTTGCCGTTTAACTTGGGAGCACTGCACATGCAAGTTAGCCATGGCACCCACAGGAAGGGGAACACCTGCAATGTACCCACCAGAGAGGCCATGGTGAACCCAATGACTTCAATGTAGCCGTCATCATGGCGCTGAGGCTCAAAGTCTCTATGATCTCCAGGGTTTCCCCAGGGCATCGTGCCAGCACAATACCTACAGAAAGGTGTTAGGAAAGCAAACTTTGAGAAAACAGTTTGCCCTGATGGGTCCTCACTAGTAGACTGTTAGCCTGTTCTGCTGTCCTCCAGAACTATCCAGATATCTATTCCAGGATTCATTTCAGGGACAATTAAAAGTTATGTTGACAAGGACTGGACAAAAGGGAAAACCTGCCTCTTATTTCCAAGGTGGCACAACATCCATAAATGTATCCATCATCATCTTTAGCAGGTTCCTCTGTTAGAGGAAAACAGGAAAACATCAGGAAATGTATAACAGAAGCAGCACTTTGTTGTCCCCACTTGCTTGGCTTTCTGAGGACGAGCTCTGAGCCAAAGTGGCTTGGCCCCTTCTGCTAGGCAGGCATGGGGCTGCAGCAGCCACTCCAGCCTCACAACTCCATTTCTCTCTCCCTGCTGTCTCAAGAGCTCTGCCAGCACAAGGAATGCCAAGCCTTGCATAGCTTGAGGAGGCAAGGAGAAATAAGAAACAGGAACAGATGCAGCTGTGGCATCTATCTTCCCTGCCATTAAAGAATGGACATAGAAGTGATCTAAGAGTGATAGAAGGGGAAACTCTGGAGTGGTCACACCAAGTAGAAGCTTGCAGTGAGGGCAGTGCAGGACTCAAAAGATCAAATGCTTGGGACTCTGTGGAGCAAAGTAATAGGTTGTCTAAAGCAGCAGTTTCCTAAGGGGAGTGCACAAGAAAAATCCATAATTGACAAGGCGTGTTGAAGCCATTATTTGTACTTCTAATAAATAAGAGAAAATTTAAATTGTGTTTCATTTTGATCACATCTCTAAATTTCTATTTTTGTGTATGTTTTATAATGTATGTAATACACTAGTAAGGTAGTACATGTATATAATTTATAAATAAATATACATACAAGGGGAGATGCTAAAAAAATTGTTTCCTCAGAGACATACAATCACCAACAGTTTGGAGACCAGCTTTTAAGAATACAGCTACATTTCTATTTGGGACACCTTCTAACATGTTAAAAAACAAGACTACTTTCAATGGTTTTAGTGTTCCTTTACAAGAAAAACATGTATATTCTCCCCCCTACCTCCCCCTTTCACCCTTTTTTCACATTCAGCTTTTAATTAAGCAAAAGACCAGGCATCTGTGTCTTTACTCTCTTGTTTTCAGGTTAGGTGCACAACTTTTGAAAGGATGTTCACTCATGATTTCTACTATCTCTGTATCAGGATATTCAACTATGTAAAGGATGCGTTTTTGCTGCACCCTGAACACTGATCCCACTCTGTATTTCTCAACACTCATCACCACCTAAGGTCTCAAGAGGGCAGCACAGTGGCAATACAAGTCCTGCACATTCACCCAGCCTAGGACACATTGTAAGTACCTTTTTAAAAAAAATATTTTTTTTTCTTTTATAACTCCAAGCATCTGTCTTGAGCTTACCTGGGTATGTTTAAAAACACTATACACTGGAACTTCAGCTCCTGGATCTTTGGAGTCAGGTCTGTACCATCACACTACAAAGCCAAAGTGACAGAGCACAGAGAAATTGCTGAATGGAGCCACAGACAAGAGAAGTGCTGCTGCTTTGTAACAACTTTCCCAAGACTTTCCTTGGAATGTGTTGCAAATGTCATGCTCAAAACTGAAAAGTAACAGAGCCATTAAACTCTCACCTCGCTCCCTCTCCACCTCCCCTCCTCCCATAATACTATGACACAATTTCTTATACTTACCACAACTTTAACATGCTTGGATAAATCTCTTGAGCTTCTTTGCAGAAAGTCTGTAAAGGCTGCCTGCAACAAATAAGTGCAGGAATTGTCACCAGTGCTTCCTCTTTCCTTATCCCACCAGAGTTAATTACCAAATGCCATCCTTTAGTCAAACATTCTTGCTCTTAGGAGATAGGGGTTTTTTTTCCTTTTTTCCAGTTATGATATTTCTCCTTTTGAGAAATTAACCAAAGAAGTTACTTGGGCCCCCAAGGATTTAAAGGCAAATTCTTGCTCACATATTTGTTTCCATGTTTAAGGCATGTGGGTATGGTGGAAGTCATCATCCAGAAATGTCACACATTATCAAATTAGGGTTTGTCCCTTAATAACGGTATTTTAAAATAAAGTGTTGTTCATGCACCTCCTGAATGCAGAAAGCAGGTAATTTAATTTTTGTATTCACACATGAAAAAGAAACACTCCAAACAGCTGATCTCTGATCTCCACTCCCCATAACCCTACATCCAAGACTACGCCTCAAAGCCACAGTGATAGGGGCCGGCACTTGGGGATTTTCTCTAGGAAGGGCAATATCAGTGTGCTGCCCTAACCCTGACAAAAGCAGAGCAGTTTGAGAAGCTCACG
Organism: Eurypyga helias; assembly: GCF_000690775.1. Taxonomy (NCBI): domain Eukaryota; kingdom Metazoa; phylum Chordata; class Aves; order Eurypygiformes; family Eurypygidae; genus Eurypyga; species Eurypyga helias. The sequence goes on along the minus strand of NW_010264985.1, from coordinate 38,665 downwards.
AGCCAGAAGCAGGGGGACTAAACATGGCCAGTATTATGTTCAAAGGGTACCATTTCTCTCACCCCCTAAGTGCTGTAAAACAGCGCTTCAGGCACTTCCCAACAGACATACATGTGCAGCATTGCCAGAAGCAGTACATGTGCACGCCAAATTGCAACAAGCAAAATGAACTGACATGAGCAAGTGAGAGGGAAGGTACTTCAGCAAACATTCAAACAACTAAGTCAGCATCAGGCTGTAAGATGAATCACAACTCACCCCTGCATAAAACATTTTATTTCTAAATCGGCTGTTGAATTTCTCTGGATTTGCTTCTGTGAAAGGATAAAAGGAAAAATATGAACACCCTAATAAAACAAGTAGACTCCACTGTATCTTCACATTCCCTTCTAGCACTACAGTGCTTTTAGCATGCATCACTCAGTGAAAATATTAACATAAACTTATTTTTCTTGTGCGAGTTCCCCATCTGTGCCATTATCTGCTATTAAATTTCAAACTTTGATATTAAATTGTTCCCCTTTCCTGTAGAGTGAAAATAGATAGAAAAATGAGCAAAGATGTAACAAGAACACTACCAGTTCATTTATCACCTCTCAGACTCTTCATCTCAAGATCCCTCAGTACCATTTGTGATACTTCTGTTTCTATCAATGCAGAACAGACCTCTAAGAATTATTAACAGACCTCAAGACACACTAACCCATGCTTTGAAGCAGGAGTAAAGCACTACTAAATTACAAAATGAAACAGACCCTTAAATTGTGATGTGTTACAAAGAGGGTATCTAGAACGTACTGAGGAATAGACATCTCTACTCAATATTCCTGCAGAAAAAGAAAAGTGGTTACTCTAAAACTTATTTAGAGAGATGTTTCATTTTGATTAGCTTCCAAGTGATGGAGAATTTTAATAGTTCAGCAGTAAGGCCCATCTAGTGGTTAATTATTCTCACTGTTAAAATAAACGTGAGCTTTTTTCCTATCTTGAACTTTTCAGATTTCAGCTGTCAACTGCTAAATCTCATTACACTTCTCTGTCAGATTAAAGAGCCCCCAAATATCAGATATCTTCTCTTTGAGTAAATACTTACAGGCAGTGATTAAATCGCCTCTTAACCTTCTTTCCAATAAGCTAAATGGAGCTCTTTTAATCTCTCTGTATAAGGCATATTTCCCAGAACACAGGTCATCCTTGTGCCTCCCTGGGAACTGCTTTCCTAGCCTGTGACATCCAGGGATTTCAGAAGCAGCCCTTCTGACACTGTATTCAGTGGTAGTACCAACCACCTATCCTTGCTCAGTAATTCTCTAGTCAAAACATCCAAGTATCAAGATAGGCCTTCTAGCTAAAGCATCACACTGGCGTGCACACTTCCAAATTACTTCTTCTCAAATGAACAATTGAAACAATACTTCTAGTTCTCTTTGAAGTCACTACATCTCACAATATAAGGCTCCATTTTGTAAGAATGACCTACTTAGCTAATGTATCATCCATTTGTTGTGTTGCAGGCGAGCCTAGAACACAGTCAGGGCTACCTCTTCAAACAATGAATTTAACTGCATAGGTAAGTCATCTCACTAAGCTGACAGCTCTTCACAGGGTCTCAACGCCCCATGTCAAGAAGCAGGAGACTCGTGAAGGCTCAGTGCCTGTGCTGTATGTTCTACGATATGCTTATCCCTGATGGCTCTGGGCACCAGCCACAAAGGCACTGACTCTTACATGGACAAATGCTGACTGGAACCAAAGCCCCACTTTAGAACGGGTCAGGGACTCAGCATATACTTAACTGCTTCAACATACTGAACTGCTCTTGCTTCTGACATAGCAGATGAGCACGCAAAGGGAGGAAGGACTCTTTCTGCGATGTGGAATAGAGCCTAAAATTGATTAGAGTGCAACTTGGATTGTATAAGAAAATCACTGACTGCATATCCAAGGCTCATTCAACCATCACAATTCTCAAGTCATCAAGGGAGTAGGAAGTAGAATGTGTTAGACACTCTGTGTGTAGTGAGGGGAGGGGGTCCTGCAAATGAACAGTCCTGTAGAGCTGAGGGATCAAAACAGCATGTGAACAGGGATAAAGTAAATTGCATCTCCCGTTTTCCACCAAAGCATAAGGATAACAAGGGAGGAAACTGGAAAGAGTTGTTACCCAGAACACTTCCTGAAGCAGCAGAGTTAAATACGTTAGGCTTGGAGCCAAGCCTTAAGGCTCAATCTGATTATTCACAAGAAAAGTGTAGAGGTGGCCATGGAAAAGGTCATTTTCATGTACAGATTCCTCTGAGACATTGCAATCACTGCTTCAAAAACATAACAATTGACCAATCGGTATAGCACGAAGTACACCAATAAGTTGAGAGTTCAAATCAATTTATTTGGAGGTAGGTGTTTGGTTTAATACTATGTGTGATTACAATACCTCCACATAAGCAACTGCATTCAATCACTTATCTTAATGTACCAAGCACTACAGCCATGAAAGTGCTTTAAGTTTTGCTGAAGTTCTCCTAAGAGTTTCTCTGGGTTGTCATCAATGGCAAACGAGGTCAGAATCCATTTTGCACTGCTTCATTCATAGAATTACAGAATGGTTTGGGTTGGAAGGGACCTTAAAGACCATCTAGTTCCAACCCCCCTGCCATGGGCAGGGACACCCTCCACGAGACGAGGTTGCTCAAAGCCTCGTCCAGCCTGACTTTAAAATTCATAGAATTCATAGAATAGTTACGGTTATAAGGGACCTTTAAAGGTCATCTAGTCTAACCTCCTGGCAGGGAGCAGTGACTTCAACTAGATCAGGTTGCTCAGAGCCCTGTCTGACATGACCTTGAATGCTTTCCAGGGATGGGGCATTTACCCCCTGTGCAACCTGTTCCAATGTTTCACCACCCTCATCAAAAATATTCTTCCTTCAATGTAGTCCAAATCTATGCTCGTTTCATTTAAAACCATTGCCCCTTGTCCTGTTGCAACAGGACCTACTAAAATGTCTGTCCCCATCTTATAAGCCCCCGTTAAGTCTTGAAAAACTACAGTATGGTGTCCTCAGTCTTCTCCAGGCTAAAAAACCCCAATTCCACATGAAATAACAAGAAAACCGACACACCAGCAACACCGCCAAGGCTATAAAAGCTTTTCTTTCCTAGAATACATAGGATTCATTTTGTATATTTTATGTTTTGAGAGTGTAAGGAAAACACCAGCAGTAAGTACTAGTAAGAGCAGGCACTTGTGCTATGAAAAGCTCTCCTGGCCACACATACCCACTCACAGACACACAGCTTGCTCTGCCAAGTATTTTTTCACCCATGTTAATTTTTAAAACACTGCCATCTCTGGAATAACATCCATTCTTTATAGGGCTTCATAACTTCATTATTAAGTAATGCTTCCATTAAGTGAGAAAGTAGCCATGCATTTCATCTATACTGTATATTCAGAGTCACATTAGCAATGCATAGTGATATGCATTCATAAAAAAAATGCATACAGCTGTCATCATTTCATTCCTGTGCCCTTTTGTGGCCCCTCATTATTATTCCTAGAGCTTGAAGCAGTCTTAAACATTATAAAATATGCATTAGCTCATTCCATCATGTATCCTGCTCTTTATTTAGCATGGCATTAGAGTGCTATCTTTTCATCTTGAAAAGACACTCTGATAGTATGAAAGCAAAGATAAGGGAGGCTATGATTCAAAAAAACTCAAAAAACCCTGAAAATGAAGCTGAAACGACCAAAAGCTGAACACAGACAATTGAACAGGGTTTGTTTATGCAAGTATGCTTGCCTAAATCATAAACAGAGCAGTTTACATCAGTCCAAAGCCCACCATTAAGCTACATTTGGACCTGTATGAGGTAGAATAACTGCCATCAGCAAGTAGACAAATAAGATGCTACAACAGCTCAAATTCCTGACGGTTTTGTGGACATTAAAACCTTTCACTTGCACAGGGACACTCTGGGTCTGCACCAAGTCAAATGTTGTTAGGCTACACCCATCCACGGGTAACAGCTGTTCAGTTTGAGAACAATTATCCTCCTGCTACTCTGCTACTTCCAGTCTTGCAGCTTTTCTCCTCCCTCTACCTCCACACTTGCACCTGACTTACATTTGCTTTTCTTTCTGCTTATTCCGTGTCTCCTTTAGAAGACTGGAAACTTTGAAAAGTTCCCCTTTCAGTCCTTCCTCGAGTGAATGTCACTTTTCTTTGTACTCTTTTTTTCATTTTTAAATCATGAAGTCCCTTAGAAACTCCTGATACCTACAAGTTGGAAGGAAGTTCTTGTATCTTCATGGTTTTATGTTCTTATAAATCAGAAGGAAAGCTGGAACAGCATGTTAAATCCAATTCCATTTGTAATTCATAAAATAATCACCCATTCCCAAGGCTGGTTCCTATTACCTCTAGATTCATGGAATTCCAGTGTAACATGTGCATCAAATCCAAGGCTGAAGTAATTATTGAAGACACTGAGAGGAAGCTGTAATTGGATAATAAAAAGACTTATAAAAATAACATGAATGAAATATGCCATGACACACTAGGAATTAACCACTTCAAACCTGGCATCTCATTAAAACCTACGAAGGAGAAAGTGGAACATATCAGGGAAATGTATACAGAAGGTTGCTCTGAAGGTTAGTAATGGCATGTGGAAGATGATCAAATACAAAATCCGAAACAACACAAACATCTACAATGCTTTAGGATCATATATGTATCTTTGTAAACACATCAAAGGGCTCCCTATGTTGTCATTGAGGTTCTCCATGATGCTGCTCCACCTAACATCTCAATAGAAAGGTTTTCCGAAATGCTGGCACTTCAAGCTCAGAATGGGGGATGAAACTCAAGCTGTGTTCTTCCTGTTTCATATGTAACTAGGAGCAATGCAGGTCCCAGACAAGAAGCCTTAATTCTACTGAGGATGCATGAGGCAGGGAAGTATACAACTGGCCTCTTCACCATCACACACGCCCAGCAGGGCTGTAGAGACAGAACAGTAGCACCTGATAGGCAAGCTAAAATTATAACTGAGAAAAAAATTGTTCTGTGAGCCATTTTCATGATTGTAACACTTACAATACCTCCAGTCCAAATGACACATTACCATAAAATGTGATTCTCTTAGACAAAAATTTTCCCATTAGCCAGCTATCAAGATACATTAATGGAGTTTACACAGAGATCTACACACGAAAGTTAAATACATATAAATACACTACACCTTGCTGTAAATTAGGAAACAGATTATATCCATTAGCAAAATCCTAAGGAATAAAATTCTACATCCTGTTTTTAATTTAGTCTAATTTAGACTAAATGACTACTGAATGGTAGTCATAGGCCTCTTACCCCAGCTTAACTGAAGAAAAAAATAAACCAACAATGACCTTTCAGATAAAGTGCTAGGCATTCTTTCCCAGGATTTAGTTCATCAGATAATTGCTCAACACCTGGCAGTTACAGACAAGAAATAAATGGATAGTATGTGTTATGTTTCACACACCTGTGGAAGTACTGACACATGAAAAGAGCAAAAGGAAGAGATTCAACTAGAGAATTAAAAAGTTTTAGAGCTTCCCACCCATGCAGCTTATTTGCTCTTAAGCATCCTATAGTCTCCGTGGGAAAAAGAAGGTTCTAACCTTACGTGCCCCATCCTCCAGCTCATCCTGTGGCAAATCAGGGTTGCGTTCAACCTGGAGATTCCAGCGATCCAGCTGGACAATGGTTCCATCTTCTACATGACACAGGATCTTGGACACTGGCTCATCTGTGTAACCCTGACACAGAGGAATGTTACCAGTTTATTAGCCACGGGTAGTGAAAGCAGAGCAAGCCCTTCACCAGTTACCTGGGAGATGTCCCTCCTTTCACACAGGCCTAAAACACCAGATCAGGTGTTTCTGACATCAAAGTATTGCTAAATTTCCATGTATCAAGCATTTTAGCAAGCTATTGCTGAGGTACACAAGTCTGGGCAGGCAAAGTAAGGCCATAAGAAGAGGAATTCAAAAGTGTATTTGCCTTGACTGGAATAACTCCAGCGGTGTAGCCATGGATAAATACAGAGAAATAAAATTTAAACTATGATTAAACTAGAAGACTGAATATCCTCCTAATTACTTGGCCTGAAATACCAGACAGATCCATCTATATACACTTTTATAACAACAACTACATTGCTAGTAATTCAAGATCCCAGACTGGAAATTGATCCAAACCATTGTGCCTAACTGAAGCAGACCTTGGACACAGCCCCACCTGCTATTTAAGCCAAAATGAAGTTCTCCCCTACAAAACTAAATCAGAGCAGCAAGTTGATAGACCACTCATAAAAGTACCACAGTCAGTGCTTACCCCACCCCAGTTGAGGGTCCGGGCAAGGTCATTCCCAGTGCCAAGTGGAAGAACTGCCACAGGAGGAGGGGGGCTGAGTTGCAGCTCATCAAGGATGGAGAGGATCCAGCCCACCTGTAAAACGGAAAGTACAGAGAACTGTCTGTCAGGAAGATGAAAAGGAATGGAAAAAAAAAAAAAAAAGGACATATTTTGATCCTATCCCCTTTCCAGAGAAGATCAAGTAAAACAAATGGAAGAACTAAAAATGAGGGTGTCAAATTTAACTCTACAACTGCACCATTTGAGGTTTCACCTTTTGGAGAACAGGTACAGCACTTTTCATGAAGTTCCTGTGCAAGCAGAAGCAAAGGCAAGTAAACACTGGCTGTCTTTAACAGCACACAGAGATACTGAGAAAAGGGAACATGTAAGTTGGTGTTCTTTAAGCAGGAAATCTAACCACATTGCTCTGAAAAACACTATGTGAACATGAGTGAATAATATGGACAACTCAATATTTTTTTTTTTTAATTGCCATTATGCTAAAGGAAACTAAACCTTTGACAACTGTTATGAAAGAAGATGCGAGAAACATTAAAACAGTGTGGTATCTCGGAGCGTGTCCTGAACAGAGGGTCCAAATGAAGTCTAGCTCACAGGTCTCCCATTTTCCAGACAAAAGACCTTAATGCTGAATTATTTCACTCAGTGCAAAGCATTATATATATAAGCTGTATATATATTCTTGTCACATGTGTATACACGCATATAAGAAATAAAAGACTAAAATAAAAGGCAAACTCTCATATACAGGCTTCGGGTTGGAACAATGAATCTGGCTCTTATCGTATGTTATTAGTTATTTCAGAGAGCTATTTATCTTTCCTGTCCCTATTCTGGATGACATAAAACTTTCAAAAAGAAATCTAGCCAGAAGGAACACATTACTGTAAAATATTTTGGTTTTATTACATGATAATTTCCAAGGGAAGAAAAGAATTGTTGCTGAAGATGTTATCAAATCTTTTAGAAGTGAAATTCTTGCTACAAGAAAATAGGACTATTTCTTAAACTATTTCTCACTATTAAAAAAAAAAAAAATAATTACATTCCATAAAAGGGTCTGTGCAGAATTTTTAAATAATTAAGAAAAACAAACATGAGAAAATGAGATATTTTTTCCCCCTGATGCCAGTGTTCAAAGATGCAATCTCTACTGGAAATGTGAGCTTTTAAATAAGACAGAAAAACAAAATCCAGACTGCAACTGGACAGGATTTTCCCTCCCCAACTAATACTACTATGATTTCAAATAAATCCTTAACCCAAACCGGGATGGCACCAGAGGTTCATGAAAGGCACCCAGCATAACATGGGCATTGGGAACAACATTTGGAATTTGAAGGACTGCAGAGGGGTGGCCTGATAAATATAGCAGCCACCACACCATTCAGTATTCTAGGGTATGTCTTTCTCTAAGTCTCTGGATGGATAAATTTATTTTTATATAAATAGCATTTATCAGATAGATGTTTATCATAACCAATTGTCCAATTATTAAAGCATTCCTCTGGGATGTGATTCCATATTAGAGCTCATTGTCTGACAATCTTCCAAATCACAACTCTCACAAACTTGGATGTCACCGAAGGTACTTTGTTCTATCATAGGCACCACGGTAGGACTGAGGATTGTCCACCAGGGATTTTCAGAGATAAGTAATCCTCTACCCATCAAAATATCTATCCTTCAATACTGATAACAAGAGACAGAATAAAGAGTCCCAAAAGCTTCACTGAGGCCAGGACTTCTTAGAGCGTCCTTTGCAATTAGCCCTTCGTCATTGTCACTGACTTAATCCGTAAACCTGTGCCTCAGCCTCCCACTGGCACAGGTACCATTACAATAACTACTACTTTTGTAAGTGCTTTTAACTGATAAACAGCAGTTTCAAATTACTAATTTATAACTACAACACTGCTGTTTAACTTGGGGTCATTTCTAAACCTTCTACATTTGTTTTACAGTCAAGGATGGCACAGATTACCATTTCCCTGTAAACAGAACACTCCTGACTGTTTTCAAAGCAAAGCTTTCCACTCAGCCCTGGGAAGAAACAGCAAGCAGTGATGATGGAAAAGCTACAATAAGTTCCGAGTCACCTCAATAATGCAAGGTAACATCTGGTCTCATTGAATATGCAGTAAGTCCATTTCAGCCAGATTTTTCATTTCTAGATGTAATGGCTTTGGGAGTGACTAGATACTAATTTGCTTCAAACTGAGCAGCAGCAAAGGTAATGGGGAGTGCTGCTTATCCCAGTGAGAAGGTGCTGCCACCTGCCGCTGGCACTGCTCAGCACCAGGAAAACCAGGGATGGGGTCAGGCTCAATGTAGTTGCATTCATTTCTAGTTTAACGATTAGGATGAAATCTGCCCCTTCATTAAAATATTGGTTTCCTCAGACAGAAGAAAAATACTTTCAGAAACAGCTTGAAACTCTTTTTTGCAGCTTTGACTTCCTGTTAAAACAATACCTTGCACATTTCTCAAGGTAAGTTCACAGCTCAGCAATGTTAATATCTTATTTTCCCAGGTACCAGCAAGACAGTAGTCTAATCACTTTTTTCTTCACTCTTGCAGGGGAAGCATTAGTATTAATAACCTCTGTGGCTGGGGTGTTAAAAGAATCCAAAAGAAGCTGAACATAAAGTTCCCTCAGAAATTCAAGCAGAAGTTAAGGGTGGGAGTTGAGCTCACTAAAAAAAGATAAAATACTCCCCATGTCCTAAACGTCTACATATATCTATCCTGGCCACCCACTGCACCTCAACAGCAGTAATACTTTTGCCTTACCATACTTACTGTTGCAGCTATTATCAAGGGCATGTTTGGGGAGCTGATCTCCACAGAGATTAAAGGTGAGTTTTCCAACTGTATTTAAGCACTCAGTGGCACAGACAGAGATTTACAATCTTCCTAAGCACTGGAAAGAGTAATGAGGTTGTAGTACGTCCATTACCACTCATGATCTCCAGGACCTTAACTGCAGAGCCTGTCTGCAACTGACAGTGCCTAAATCCTTTAAAGATCTGACTCTATTCACTTATCCGAGAACACAGAAATTCAGTAGCAAAGAAAGATACTGAACCTGGATCTAGCTAGTAGTATGGCCAATACAATATTCTTCTGCACAGACGCTTTGTAAAGAAAGCAGGGAAACTCACTTTCTTTGGGCACAGAGGACACCCTATTTGACACTACTCAGACACCATGGAGGCAATAGCAGGAAGGAGCAGAAACCAAGGTTTCATGGCTCCCAGACACTGATTTAACCTCTTAGACCCTCAGATCTGTGTAAAGAATGAGAGAAAACCAGCAGAGGTTTTTTTCTTCGTTAAGCTGTACCCCAAATCTTGATGCCTAAAGCTAATAGGACCTTGGACATTAGGAACTGTCCCCATCACTACACTGACCAGGCCACACAGAAAATTAAAACAAAAAAAAAAAAGTAGATTTCACAAGTGTAAGGTACATTATCTGATTCTGCAGGCATTGAAAAGTGGGAAACCCACAACTGCAAGTAATTTACTCTTGGCAATGACCATGGGGCTGCCAGACATCAGCATCACCTACCGTCCCGTCTCCGCCGCAGGCCAGGATCCGCAGGTTTGGCACTTTTCTGTACAGCTCCAGCCTGACCAGGCGAGAGAAAGGCAACAAAGTGGGGGGAGAAGTCAGAACAATGATGCAGGCACTCCTTATGCATTTTGCCAAGTGAAAGTTGAATCACTGCTTATTGCACTCAATAGCATCAGCCCTGACCCAGCCTGAGCCCTGCAGCTCACCTCACTTCACACACACAAAAATCAACTAGGATGCAAAATGACCCCTTCGTCCACGGTTAGGCAGCACCTCCTCAGGAGTATTTTATCTTTCTAAGCATGTTCCCATGCTAAATCTGAAAGGCCAGATTCTCATGCTCCCTCTGGGGACAACAAAATCATTTTTGTCTTACTCTAAAGAGAAAAAAAAAAACCCAACCACACACCACCCCACCAAATATTAAGTTTTATAAACAAAATCTAGTGTTCCTCATCAGGATTTGCTGAGCCATCATTTCTGGGGCATGTAGAACATGACAACTCTTCAACTGGTAACTATTTTCCTTTAACACCAGAGAAGGCAATTACAGCTAACAGACCCCTTTCTCTGCATATCTGACCTAAGATATCAACAGGAGAGCCAAAAAAACATCCGTTAAAGACATGTCCCTTCAGCTGCATGAAAGAGAGGCCTCGTGAAATATCTCCCAGTGGAGGGGATATATTCACACAGGGAGCCTAGTGAGCCAATGACGTATCCCTCCTTTAACTCCACTACACAGCTCTGAACATTAAAGCTTCTTTATGTCATGAGGGGAGTAGCAGTAGTGAAAGAGTTGGATGATCTAGAAGTATGAATAGTAAATACTTGGACTGCTCTTATACAAGTAAAATATTTGATTTTACACAATTACTATCACAAGTTAGGCAGCACAAAAAAGAAGTACAGCTGAACAGATGATTAAGTAAAACAAGTACCACTATCTCACATACCACAGAAGGATGGTCTCAACTCTTAGCAGCAAGAATCAAGCCTTTAAGGACAGGTCTTACCTACCTTGGAAGAGGATCACACTTCAACTATTGCCCACATAAGCAGAGTTAGTTACTCAGCAAGCAGAGATAGTTGTATTCTGCTGTCTTGTGTGGAAGTCTGGAGGCAGCCTCACTCTGCAGCAAGTCAGCCACCAGAGAATGGTCAGGCACTGGGAACAGCATCAGGTTCATCTTGGAGCTGTCTAGAACTGGCTGTCTGACATGGGGGCAGCTCCTGATCTCTTATCACAGAAGCCACCACTGCAGACCTCCCTCCCACTATCAAAACCTGGACATGTAAACCCTATACACAGTCTACCAATCTATCCAAGCTAGAACCTGGTCTGCTGTCCTGCTAAGAAAAGTATTCTAGTCCGAGAAACTTACGCATCTCTTGGCCCTTCCTGAGAGAGATCGAAGACCTGGCGTGGATTTAAATACCACATAAACATTTGGAGAACCTTGGTGCCCTGAGAAAAAGACAAAAAAAATCAAATTAAGGGAAAATATTAATAGCTTAAGAATTATTAGAAATACTGTTCATTATTCACTATATTTACACTGGTTTTCTTTCTTCTGTGCCTTACAAAGCAAACATACCAAGAAACAAACTAGAAAGTGGCTTAGCAGATGAGTGCTGACAGAACAGTAACCCACCAATCTGGGAAGGGTCACGAACAACATAGTTAATTCACAGGTCATAAGAGCAGGTATTCGGGGTCAGACCAAAGGTTCAGCTCCCACAGCAACCTGTTCTCTTACCTCTCACCACCTGCAACAAGAAACTTCTGTTATCCCACAGCATCCTCAAACATCCATGCCAGCAAGGAGCTGAACAAATTTGTGCACAAAGTCACCATCATGTGAAACAATGTCAAGACCAACATCCAAGCAGCCAGCCTGCTTTGACTTTCACCATCACCACCTTGAACACTCATAAGTTCAGTCCTCTACCATCTACTGAAGCAGGAACCAAGGACTCTATGGGCTACAGCTGTCCCAATGCTCCCTCACTTAATGTTGTGTGACCAGCCAATCACCTAAAGATACAACTTTCTCCTCAAACCCTTGGGTTCACATTCTAGACACATGATTCCCTCCCTTCATATTCTGCCCAGACAAGATGGCAGGATCTCTCACTAGCTGAAGAGGGCTAAGAACTCTGTGGGGTGAGCTTGTACTCCAAAGTAATTCAAGAATACATTTCACACATAGCCTGGGGGGTACAAGTGAGGAATTTTTGATAGTGCATCATGTGTGGTTATGGTGACAGAACAGTTAAAGTTCAGTCATGCCCCTTCTGCAGAGCTGTCTATATGTCGTATGAAACAGGCTGCAGTCCTTCTAGTTCATCCTAAACTCCTTGCCAAGGTGTTGGTTGCATTTCTTCCCCTATCTGTATGTACACCAGCTCCCCATTCTAGGCCCCACGAAGTTGCACGATTTCTTTCTGACCTTGGCCAAGCTAACTGCTCTCTGCACAAGGATCAGCTTTCTGGGGGAAAAAAATCCCATGAGAACCTACACTTCGGCCCTGGGATGCCTTGTGGTAAACTATCTCTGAACAGTGCCCACTAATTCCTCTGTTACTTTCAGTCATCAACAGACATTATTATTGGAAACGACATTATTGGAAATGCTCAGCTTTGCATGCCACCGTTTTGTTCATGGTTTTAAAACTTTGTTAATTCTTGACGTTCTCTTTTTCATTTGTTGCTGCTATAATGATTTGCTTTCCCCTGTTTCTTTTTCATTAGCTCCTTCTTCTGAGGAATTGCTCCTTCTGTCTGACACCCTCCCCTAAGTGGAGAAGCAAGAATAGCAAAGTGCCTCAGAAAAGGTGTAAGAACAGATTAAATTAACATGATGTTTGCTGTAGGTATCCCCCAGCCTCAGCTACTTGTAATTAGTAGAACTCCTGAGTCTGAGAGGAATCCAGAACTTTAGTAAACTTTGGTTTTGTCTTCCAAATCTCTCCCTCAGCTCATGTAAGCTTACCACATCCACAACATCCTACAGCAAGGAGTTTTGCAGGTGAATTACACATTGTTAGAAGGACTAATTTTTTCCTTTGTTTTGAATTGGAGTCTTAGCAGTTGCATTTGATATCCTTCCTAATTATTTTATCAGAGGAGAAAACGAGCAGCAGCTATTCTATTCTCCATGCTCTACAGGACTCTCATATCCTACAATAATCTTTTCAACAAGGAGGCCCTGTCTTATTAAAAGGTACTCAGATTGGCTGATATTCAAAAGGTGACAGAACTAATCTGGAAAAACATTCACTTGGGTAAGTTTTAATTCCAAGAACCTTAACAAAGAAGTCTAATGCATGATCATATAGTCATTGAAACTTGGCTCCCTATGGAACAGTACAAGAGCAGTAACGATTTTTTAAATGCCATAGGAATGTATTGTTTCACATTTGCTAATTTCACCAGGCTTTCCTAGTAAAAATAAATCACTTTTTTGGATAAAAGTCTAAGACTTAATTGGCAATTTAAATTTTCTCTGGAAAGACAATTCTTCTGAAAATCTCCAAACTACCACTTTAGATTCCTTGCCATAATCTGAAGACAGAAATATAACTGCTCAAATACGCAAGTATTCATTCCACCCATTCAATTCCATTGAAGTGGAAAGGGCATTCAACAGCAAGGGCCTCTTCTAAGGTCTCTCTGCAATTCAGTTGCAAAGAATTCTTCACATTTTACCAAAACCTATTCACATTTGCAGAAATACTGTTAAACTAAAAACTTTTTGTCCTGGATTTAAATTATGTTCTTACCTGATTCCCTCCACTTTTTGGATTGACAAAAACCAGCAGTGGCTTCATGAGTGGAGAGGAAATAGGCTTTATCACAAATGGCCGACCTTTGTTATCCTGAGAATCAGAAGCAAGAAACAGCTTTAGTAAAAACTATGCATGTTTCCCTGTCATAACACATGCAGAAGACCCACTAACCTAGCTCTGACCAAACTACCTCAGGTACTGGGAACAGTACAGCTATGTTAATGTGGTTCTCAGCTGGGACTAGTTTCTCCAGCTGAGACAATTAAGTAAGAAAATAAGAGTGGGGGGGGGGGAAAAACCAAACAACTTCAGGCCAGCACAAAACTATTTTAAAACTTTACTCAGTGTTATTTCCCAAAGAAACAATTATTTGCACATACTAAGCATGTCTAAGTACTAAGGTGTCAGATAAAGTGCTATTTCTAATTCAAACGATTTTCAAAAGGAAATCAGAATGATAAACTACTTATTTCCACGAATTCCATCTAACAGACAAGTTGTATCAGCACTTAGGTGCAGATGATCTGCTCTTGAATTCCTAGCCTGGCTGGTTCTCTCAGTTGTGAATAAGTGTCACAAGTCAGATATGCCATATCAGTGAGGAAGCTATTTGCCTCCCTCCTGCCTACACCTGCAGCACACCAGAAAGCCCAATAGTAAGGGCACTCTCCTGGGCTGTGACAGACAGATTCAAGTTTCTGGTCTGCAGTTCTCCCACCACCCAAATGGGGACCCTTAATCTGAGAGCTCTGTCTGTGCAGGGAGAATCTCCCTCCACCTCTCCCCATGAGGATGTTCATCTATATAAATTTATCCACTAGACTGGGTTTGGAAACTAAGGTCTTCACCAAGCTATGTGATAAAGCAAACCATCAGGTCATTCATCCATATTTTCTCTTTCTGTGACCCAATGTCAAATTTTAGACAAGCAGAGTATTTCCAATATGAGACCTCCAAGGGAGATAGACCCAAAATGGACCAGACCCTTGTGTCAGTGCACTCACCATGGATTTCACAACCCCAGTTTCACACCCCTGCTCTGCCTAGTGGAAACCAAAACGTCTGAAGTTAGTCCCTTGTAGCCCTAGGGAATGCTAGTTGCTTAGGCTGCTGGCCTTTCTGGAGTCTGGTCTGTTGTTTCTTGAAAAATCAACTTGGCAAATAAAACTGCTCATACAATTTTTATCAGAACAGATCTCTTACCACAACAAATTCAATAATGTGGAATTTTACAGTGGGAGGGGGAGCGGAACAAACATTAAAACCCGCAGTAAATGTTGAATCTCAAAGTCAGCATTTAGACATTTCAAAAAAAAGAGCCCGATTTCCAAAGCAGTTGAATACCTACTTCATTGCCTCTTTTGCTGGCTTTTCTTTTAAAAGATGTTCTCTTCTTTCGCCGTGTTGAAGTCTTTAAAGAGTTCTACATCAAAAGAAAAAAGAATACATGAAAAGCAAAACAAAATTTAGAAGACAGGCCCAGACAGAGCCCCTTTACGAAGCTCTTCCATGCATGTCCACTTGGAGAATGATAAGAGTATCTGGCACATGCTCGAGATTTAAATTACATGCGCTGCATGCTTTACACTTCCACACCACCGTTTATGGAGAAAGCCACACACGGAAACCAGACTGGTGCTTTGGAACTGGAAACTTTCCCACGCTGTGAGGGGGGAAAAAGATCAGATGCTCCCATAGACTCACATAACACCACATGTTGTACCTGCCAACCCTCCCAATAGGGGTAGGAGACGCCCGTTTCCCCTTCGGGGCTCCAGTCTCCTGCCCAATCAGGCTCGTCTCCTGGTATGGAGACCACCTGCATAAAGATGTAATAAAAAACATGATAAATGAGATATTTTTCATGTTTTTTTATTTTTTTTTTTTTTAGGAAAGAAAACAACAAGTTTTAACTCTGGCAACCATTATGACTCAACATAACGTAGGCCACCATGGCATATGATGCTGGCACTGTGGAGTCAGCTCCAGCAACAAACTTGTGTAATCATTTGCTAAGGAACAAACTGAATTGTTAATATTTACAGATTTGGGTGAGGGGAGTGTTCGCGGGAGTTGTTTGCTTTGTTTCTAAATAACAATATCACTTAACTACATGGCAGGGGGATAACCACATAAAAATGCTTTTAGATTTGCAGAACGTATTAAAATAGAACTTGCAAAGCTATTCTCCAGGCTGGCAATAGCCTGTTCAGTGCAACTGCACCATAAAAGGTGTGCTGGTGTGATAAGAACAGTCCAAAAAGGAGAACTTTATTTTTTTAATTATTTTAATTCTGTAACTGAAGTCATACCTGCAGGAAACCCTAACTTTTTCCATACAAATGGAATTTTGTATTTTAGGAAATACTGTATTTTCTCAGAACTTCAATTTTTAGTCTAGTCATCACCAGGAAATAAAGTAACACAGGTCATTAGAAGAAAGACTGTTGATTTTCTTCAGGCTTCAGGAGGGGAGCAAGATCCACCCAGCTCACCCGAAAGTGCATTTCTCTCCTGACTTGATTCAAAAGTGTGCCACTAAATAAAACAGACCATGACCAGAGATCATCGTCTGTATGCAGTGATGTCTGTCCTTTAATCCTGTTTACTAACCAACATTAACAAGAACAGCTACTAGACTGTTTAATACCCAATGATCACTTCTAGAATTTCAAGACTTTGCTATGACACACCAGATATGGAAATGAGTATTTCCACATCTATGAGAAGAAAAACTAACAGCTATTTAACTCAAAAACCTAAAGACGACATCCTTTTTCACCCAGATCAAGAGAAGCCTGGTGTAGACCACAAGGTCCCAATCTTTTGTCAAACCTCTCAACATTCCTTGTGGATCAGGATATAGCTGTACCTTGCTGCTTGCTGAAAAGATTGAAGAAAAGACAGCTCTGTAAAGCAGTTACAGAACATTTGCCCTTTCAGATGATATTCTGAGGAACCACCTAAAGAAGTCTTCACACTCTTACTACTCTGATACAAAGTGATCTTGAAGGCATATAAGCCACAAAGACTACGCTCACTACGGAAGTGCATCGGCAAGATCACCTGCACAGTCTTTCATTGCCCTACCTCAGTGGACAGATGAGACAAAAGTCCCGATATCAATATAAAGGTACAGGTCAATATAAAAGTACATTACTCTCAAAACTGCCTCCCATGGGGGTCTTAGCTTAGTTCCTCAGCCATTCCCTGCTGAAAGATTCTCCCTGGAGTAGGGCAAAACACACAGAGGAGATCAAGTCTATTGCAGTCTTAGTGTTATGCTAAAAGGTCAAGTGCATATCAATGCTTTCTCTTGTGCTTCAGTACATCCAGGTGTAGAATTCAAAATAATTATCCTAATCCATAAAGTGCAGTGAATTCTGCTGGCAAATCATAGTCTGTAACTCAAGTTAGGTATTATACTGGGCAAGTACTTAACTGTACCTCTAGAACTGTACTTCTTATTCTACCTCCACAATGGACAGAACTAAGCCCAATGAAATTCTTCTGGAAAGGGTAAAGGCAATTCAGTAATACCCTAACTAATTAAAAAAATATTTAAAGAATGTCTAAAAGCAGTTGTCATTAAATCCCAATAGCACATATCTCGTCTGTGTGTGGGGTGGGAAGAGGCATACAACTATGTTAAAAACAGTTATAGTCTAAGCCTCCACTCATTATTATTAATTTTTTCATGTCTACACTCAAAAAGGCAATAAAATATGCTACATCACAACTACGTTATTTCATTAAAAAAACATGCCTACACTTACAGTGTTAAGAGACCCTAAAGCTTTGCTATGATGATTGCAACTGCATGTCATAGCAGATGAAGGGCAAAACTAGCTGATTCAAGATATGCAGGTTCTCTTTGCAAAGATGCAGAAGAATTACAGCCAAGAGTAATCAGTCTTTGCACATTAAACTGAAGAAACAGATGCATACTACCTTGTTCACATAACAAGGTGATGAGTATTTTATAAACAACATTATTCAGTGAAGTACCTGATAGCAAAGTATACCTTTAAATGGGCACCAGATGTAAAACCTAACTTGCTTCTAGAGAGGAAATCTCTCCTTTGTGGATGTCAGTTTGGCAATCTTCAAGACAGATTTTTGGTTATTATTGCATGCCCACCATGGTTCTAAACAAGCTTAGCTTGATGAACAGAAGAATTTGAGTCCTTCCTGTATGGTGTTGGGTGGTATGTGGGCCACATATCTTCAGCGAGTATCTTATGCAAATCAAATGGACCCTTTCAACCTTTCCCTTTACAGAGTTTCAGCCTTTTTTTCAAAGACTTTTAGAATGCTGGCTTCAAATTACTTAAATAATGAAGAGCTGCTGGGATGGTCCGTCTTAACCATCTTCTGGTTGTTCACAAACCACAATAAGAGAAGTCAGCTGAAGTCAGTAATTGAGGAAATGAAGAAATAAACTCTGAAGTATAAATATTCACTGCTACATTTTCAAGGTCCTCAAAGGAAGAGGAGAAGAAAACACCATGTTTACTCACCTTGAATAGAAAAAAAAAAAAAAAAGAGTTTTATAGTCACTGCCTTTGCCTTCCCAAACAAAAGACAAACTAAATCAGTAAGTGCATCAGCCAGATCCTCTTTATTATCTACTTTTCTCCCACAAAGTAAGTATATCAAGTCCATTCCTAGAGCTAACAAAACTTGGGCTACCAAACCCAACCTTTACCTATTACCACCAGTCAACAGGGATAACCTGCTTTCACAAACTAGGAGATGGGATTGATTTGAACCCCAGGAAACCAGAGCTGGTAAATCAGTAAAAAAGTCACCGAAGTGGCTCACATTATGAATAACATGGAGTAGTTACTGGGAATTTTCCATTCATGTAAATGGGTCGTTACACACAGGGCTACCACCGATCCCAAAGCTTTTTGAATTCTGAATATTCTTCATCTTGCAGTCAATTGCTTGCAAGAAGTGAAAGCTCCCCATTTAGAACTTAGGTTGTCAGCAGAGGTTTGTTCTTAACCAATTACATCATGATGTTTCACTACCACAACATTGCCAGTAATCAGAGGGGGAGTGTGCTCTTTATTCAGGTCCAATATTTGAAAGGTGGTGACCCACGTTGTACAAAATAAGCATGGAAAACCATTTTTGTAGCAATAAAAATAAATAAAAATTAAATAATCAGGGCAAGGGTTTGCTACAAAAAGCCATCTTATTTACTTAAAAGAAACAACCACAAACAGGATGAAGGTACCACTAAAATCAATTTCATACAAGTAGGGAACTCTGTTCAGGAGTTGCCTGTGACCAATGTGAGTAGTTAATTAGAGCTGAGGAAATAATTTATAACAAAAAGCCTTCTAGTCAAATTTATTGATTGTGTAATATGTGAAAATCAGATTGGTGGCTACATATTTATTTACTATCTGAATTTACAGAAATTTGTGAATTATGTGTTTATGTTCTGTGGACTGAATTCAGTGAATATTTCATAGTGTTTACCAAACATACATATAGGGTGAAGAGGGTCATAATACACATAGGTAGAGCTGGCCAGAAACAGCAGGAGGGAACAAAATATTAAAAGAAAAAAAAAACCCACACCACCCACAAGAGTTCTGCCAAAAATCTGAAAACACATCTGAAAGATGTGTCAGTATTTTCCACAGCAATAAGCACACATTTCCCTGGGACATGGCAATGGGTGCCATTAAGAAGTTTCATGGAAATATGCCCACTGTCTGTGCTAAATATCATGTTGATCTGTCTAATGCTTCAGTTACTCAGGATAAGGTTTTTGCATGCCACTGACCTCTAGTTTCAAGGACTCGAGATGTGATAGAGGGGGAATATTGGATCAAAGTACTTCCTCTCTACTCATGACTTGAGCACACAAAGCTAAAATACTACACTTAAAGAAAATGGTAATTTTTTTAAACCATTTTTCCTATGAATTATAATTACTTAGATCAGATGTTTTTATTTGAATGCTTCTGAAAAAGTAACAGACAAGAAAGTGCCCTAAATATATTATAAAGGAAGGTACACTGCTTTGACCAAATGCCAAATCAAAAGGAAATTCCAAGTGTTGATTTTATGTTTTTAACTAAGAAATAAAAAGATCAAATAAAGGCTACTTATAATAACATCAGCCATGGACACCTCCATGTTTATTCATTCCTTTTATTTTGATTTGAATTAGTAAGTTAATATTCATTTCCAGATGTTAGTTAAAAGCATGGGGCGTGGAGTGTATTGCCAGCTCACAAAAAGGGGGTTTGTAAGCCATAAATTCAGTAATCTTTCTTTTTCTATTCTTTTTTTTAAGAAAATATACTCAAAATCATATGAAAGAGGGTTTGGTTGTTAGGGGGTTTTGTTTGTTTCTAATGGCAATTTACAACAAATTGAAAGATAAATAAATTGGAAAGTTACTGGGTAAAATACATGTATATATATTTCCCCTTCCACCCTCCCCTTTCTTGTAATTAATATCCAGCTTGTTAGAAATGCTACTTGTGCACAAATCTGACAGTTGTATCCCTAGACTGGAATTAAAATTCAGCAGTCTCACAACTTGCACCTTTGTCCAGTTTCATGGGACTAATTTAGTCAGCCTTGCCTACAGCCTGAACTTTTCAGCTTCATTTAGTCAGCCTTGCCTACAGCCTGAACTTTTCAGCTTCTTGCTGACAACCAGGACACAGAGCCAGAAAGCCCTGGGTCACCTGCCAAGGATAGACACACTAACACTAAGAACCACGTATCGCTCCTGTCAATGGAGAAAAGTTACAAGAAAACATGAGTGGGAAGTTTTAATATCCTAGAAATTAATTTTAAAAAATAACACCCAACAAAAAACACATACACCCCAAAAATCCCAACTTGTTTCAGTTCTTCTGAAATAAAGCTTTTACCAGCATTTCTGGCTCCTGGTATGTTCTGTGTTTGTTGCAGTTCAACCTGGAGTGAAAACAGACTTTCAAACTAAAAAAAAAAAGAAAAAACCAAAACAAAAAAAAAAGCTTCTTGCACAATGGGAATCCTCTTAATTTTTGGCCAGCTC
Organism: Eurypyga helias; assembly: GCF_000690775.1. Lineage (NCBI taxonomy): Eukaryota > Metazoa > Chordata > Aves > Eurypygiformes > Eurypygidae > Eurypyga > Eurypyga helias. Next base: position 17,807 of record NW_010264985.1, on the reverse strand, counting down.
TTTTGGACGCCTTTTCTCCCTATTGTGTTCTGCAGTAAATTATCCTCTCCAAGACACATCTTATCCATTACAAAAAGCTTTGAAGTCTAATGCTTGTTACCTACAACTGAAGAGCGCATGGGCTTACTGCTGACATTCAGCAAGCACTGATCCAAGACAGACAAGATAGTTTAAATATCCATTGATAGTGAATTCAGAGGGATGCCAGTCCAGCCACTTACTGCAGTTCAAGTGAATGTTTGTGAACAGTTTTTCCCTGTATTTGCTCAGCTCTATTTAATGAAACATGCTTGACTACCTACAACACAGGGGGTTTCTTGCAGTGTGCTTGCTGAACTCACAGTTGCAGGGACAAATCTGAGCTGGATTTGCTCAGAACAAAAGTGATGTTTGTTGCTAAATCAGGAAAACCTACTGAAGGGCTAGATGGAGGGACGGGAGGATAGAGGTTCGTAATCACCATGGATGTATGCTGGGTTTCAGGGATAGAGATGGGGTTGAACAAGCATGCCTTAGGGAAGGAGTACCGAGCGGCGAAGCCAGGCTGGCCCTGTGCAGCCATACAGCTTCAGAAACAGACAGCATGCAGTTACCTGAGGTTTCTTCACCTTAATGATCCAGGTGGGAGGCACAATGACAGCAGCGTGAGCCCCCAAGGAACACGGCTCCTCAATGTGATGTAGCATGAAACAGGTGACTTTGTTATGAAACTGGAAGAGAGGAAAAGAGTAGGGTTGGCAAGGATCCCAAGAAAGACAAAGGGGAGGGGAAGCATGGAGAGGAAGAGGAGGGTGATGGTACAAAAACTGAAGCAACGTTCCCAACTCCATCATCTTCAAGTCCTTCAAACTATGGATTTTTAAGAACTGTTACAACTAAAGATCAGCTTCCCTAGCCATGACCTCTTACAAAAAACCCAGACAATACACTCAATCACTCCTACTTACACACAGATCACAGATTGGAGACCACAACCCAGTTTGATGCAGCTGTGTCAAATACTTTTGGATTTGACAAACCCTTTGGCTGTCTGAGCTAGCAGCAGCAGGGCACTGATGGGAGGGAGCCAGCAACTATCTTGTGCAGCAAGACTGTTCTAGAAGACTTGTGTCAGCCAGATGAAGTTATGGTGTCTGAGTAAAGGAAGAGAAATGGCAAAACTGTGGGTGATTCAGAGAGGGAACCCTAAGAGCCAGGAAAAATTAAATCGCTTGCAGTGCGGCCACTCAGTGGCTTAAGTTGCTACCAATCTCCCTGAGTATTGTTCACTTACCGCCAGCTTGCACCAGGAACAACTGATGGCCACAATCTCTTTACTATGGAATGAGAATTTCTGCTGAAAGCCCTAGAATAAGCAGGAAAAAAAGGATTCAATTCCTTCTGCCCACAAGAAAATTTACACCTTTAACTCTTAAGAGATGACAGTTAGGCTAAATCTGTTCGTTGCAGTCAGATCCAATGGTTTAACCACAAAGCTCTTAGACACCAAACAGCATGTTGGGGAATAAAATAATGACAGCATTCAGAGAAGCTTCTTCAACTGCAGCATTTTCACACACACTTTAAAAGACTTCTAAGAAAAAGCATAAAATTTTGGAGATTTTTGTTGTTAAAAAACAATGGAAGAAGAAATAGAGAAGGAATATCTATTTTAAAGAATTTCTACAAACCTGACAGATTCAGGTTTTCTGTTTAAGAAAACACTCTCTTGTTCCTCTAAATATAAACAAGAATTTGAACTTTGCCTTTTTTTTTTTTTTTTTAAATGCAGGGTGGAATCAACTACAATGTCTGTTTGAAGAAGTTCTGACTGGGAAATTAAGTTTATTGAGCTAACTCCAATCAAAATCTTTTTAGTAAGTTCCAAAAAACCAAGATGGTCTTATTCATATCAATCAGACAAATGAAAATATTTTTTTATAGTTCTCAAGAGGAGAAAAAAAACACCATTACCAGCAATTCTAAGATTTTATTCTCCCACAGAAGAGTTTCATCTTGTAGAATACAATTTCAGCAGACACATCACATTGCTCTAAATTCTAAGATTGGAAAAGACCATCCACACCCTTCTTGCATATAATAAGATTTTTGCTCGGTTACGGCTTATTATAGCCAGAGAATTGATGTGGGTTGATGGCTGCAGAGATGAAAAGTCTAGAACTTCATTGAATAGTTTATTATAATCACTGCTTCGATTTCACATTTGCAGTCATCTGGATCGTTTATTCATTGGCTTTTAACAAACCCCTCTACTATATCAAGTAGTCCATCACCACCCAAAATTTTCAAATTCAGTCTCTCTACCACATCATGAATTTGTGAGCCAGTTTTCTTTTTGACAAGATAAGTTTTACCTAAACTTTGTACATGCTGGTCAATGCCCAAGAATCAGTGCAAGGAGTTATAATCTGATTTAGTAATATCTAACAGAACATTGCCTCACTGCTGTTGTAAACAAGGTCCTTCTTATCCTAGCTGCTGTGGAAAGGACAGCAAGATGGACACCTGCAGGAAAAATGAGCCTATTAGTGTTCAGTGCAACAACAATGTCAAGCACACCAAGGAGAATGAAATAAACATCCAAAAACCTATCCAGAGATGCACTGGTCTGTTTAGGTGAGGGATGGAGCTCCAATCTGTCCATACATGGTGTCTGAGGACAACCCTACCTATGCTCTGAAGAGGAGGCTCTCTCCCTGATTGGCCGCTATGCAGAAGTGCAAATTGCAAATACTTCTGCTGGTGTCCCCAGCATGTATTCAAACCAGCACACCACCAACGGAGGCCTGCTCTTGAGGAGGCTTGTGTCACCACCAACTAAGGCCTGCGCCTCAAGCGGCTTATGTCACCTCTGCCAAGATTTTTTTTTTTTTTGTTCTGCCCCTAATGCCTCAGGTTTCATGTTCAGAGAAATTCAAAGAGTACATTCTTCAAAATGATGGCAATTTGGCATATTATCATAGAATCATAGAATGGTTTGGGTTGGAAGGGACCTTAAAGATCATCTAGTTCCAACCCCCCTGCCATGGGCAGGGACACCTTCCACTAGGTCAGGTTGCTCAAAGCCACATCCAGCCTGGCCTTGAACACTTCCAGGGATGGGGGCATCCACAGCTTCTCTGGGCAACCTGTTCCAGTGCCTCACCACCCTCTCTGTGAAGAATTTCTTCCTGATATCTAATCTAAACCTCCCTGATTTCAATTTGTCCCCATTACCCCTTGTCCTGTCACTACAGGCTCTTGTAAAAAGTCCTCGCCCAGTACCCTTGTAGGCCCCCTTCTGATACTGGAAAGCTGCAATGAGGTCTCCTCGGAGCCTCCTCTTCTCCAGGCTGAACACGCCCAGTTCTCGCAGCCTTTCGTCATAGCAGAGGTGCTCCAGCCCTCTGATCATCTTCGTGGCCTCCTCTGGACTCGCTCCACGTAGTCAATATCCTTCTGATACTGAGGACTCCAGAGTTGAACGCAGTACTCCAGGTGGGGTCTCACCAGAGCAGAGTAGACCCCATTCAGGTTTAGTAATGGAGTGTGGTTAAATAGCTTCAAAGCCAGCCAGCTGCTTGTGGCTGGGCAGATCCAGTCTGCCATTCGATGTGAGCACAAGAACAATCAAAGTAACAATACGTATGATATAGGTGCTGGAACAGAAGTCTGACACTAAACCACTATTCTCATTTGCTTAAACTGGCGCTTCTTAATGTTTCTCACAAATCTTACCCTTCCTTGTACCAAAGTATATTTAAAAAAAAAAAAGTTATTTAGCCCCTCCTGGGCATGAAACGTTTTGCTTTGTTCTGCTGTGTAACAAACAGGGGAGAAATTCTTCTCTCTCAAAACCTCCACTAATAAAACCTAAAATTCAGTACATTAATTCCATAGCCCATCAGTGGTGTGTTTTAAACATATGGACTGAGCAGCTTGTCTGGTTCTAGATGGACCGTTTTTCACTTATTCAGTAAGCCATTTGGCTTTCAGGGAGTCATTAGAGAAAATGATACAGCAATAAAAACATATTAATGATAAGTAGCAATAAAACACCACTTTTCTGCCTCAAATTGTTTTAGAAATATGAGCTAATTCTTCCTAAGCATACATGTTTGAGGTAAGACAGCAATTATTCAAAAGCTAGCTTTACAAATAAAGGAACTGATAAAATAAAGTGATGTACTTGCAGGTCACAGTGAGATTTGATGTATCAGATTGAAACACTGGAGCTCCCCATATTCCACCAGAGATCATCTCCTCTGCCTTCTCTTGATGAGAAGGAAAACTAAAATTCAGCTACCTTATTCCTGGGTCATGCAAGGAGGCCTTCTGCACAGATTTAGAAATTTTGAGATAGAAAGTTAATTTCACCTTTGTGGAAGTATTGCCCCAACAGTGCCTGATTAGCCCTAGATTCACTGGCACCCCATTCCTACACAAAACATGAACTCCAGCTGTGAGCTGCTCCTGCAGAAAGAAACAGTTGCGTGTACCAGAGGAAATATATTTGGAGCAAAAGAGCACCTGCATCTCCAGCTTATGTTGGTGATTACAATCTGTCAAATAATTGGGATCAAAGTCCACATTAACAGACACCCATGCACACAGAGCACATAAGGATTACTACCTCCAACATGCTTTGTTTATATTATCAAATGTATTCATCATTAAAAAGCATTTTCACATCAGTGTTAAGGCTACTAATTATTTTTGCATATATTTTCCTGTGATATTTATTGCCTTAACAATGCTTTCAGATATTTGGAGGTAAGTTTATTGTAGGAGAGCCAGATATTTTTACAACTCAAATACAGACAGCAACAGAAGCACTTGGATTGTGATCTCTAAAACAAAGAACTAGAATTGCCTTTCAACTACTAGAAATTTTAATCCTACCATTATATGCAGGGAAAACATATAGCTCTGCATCAATCCACATGCCTTTAAAGGGATCAGTAGCATTTGGACACGCTACTTTGGACACCACAGAAACTAAAAAGAAATAAAGTGCCTGCTCAGCATGATGGTCCAGAAGCATTCTTAGTCTCAGACAAATCCCTAAGCCACTGCTAACTGGAAGAATATGAAGAAAGGATCACCCTGTGTTCATCCTTAAGCTTCTATTACTGCAGAGTCACAGACTGAATGCCAGGCCACATGGTCTGAACATTCCTATACTGTATTATGTAAAATAAAAAAAAAAAAAAAAAAAATCCCAATTTCTCTGATGATTCCAGGTAACAAACAGCTCATAACAGCCAAAAGCTACAAACCTCTTTTTTCCCTGCCTGCAAGAGAGAAATGAGCTCTTAAACACCATGAATGGTGTAGAGAACATAGTTTGGGAGTATTTACCATCACTTTCAGAACAAGAGCTATGGAGCATTAGAAAAAACTAGCAACAGTTTTGAAACAATCAAAATGTGTTTCTTCTCATAGCATGTAGTTAAGTTGACGAATTCCGTGCTAAAGTACATTGTAAACACTACAGCTTTGCAGGAACTCAAGGGGAGACTCTACAAGACCACAGGAGAGAAAGTTATCGTAGGCTGTTAAATATAAAGGCACCATTCCAGGAAATGCATGAGACAGAAATTCTTGGAGGCCAGGAGACTGTTTTGGGGATGCATCACTGAACACCTGCTCCATCTTATACTTTTCCATAATAAGCTACTATTGAATACTAGGCTGGATGGTACTTTGTCTGGCCATCCTTCTATTCAGTTAAAAAAAAAAAAGGGAGGGGGAGTGGGCAGTGGCGGGATGGGAGGGAATCGTCACAGCAAGTAGACAGAAATAGATCTAGACAGAAATAGATTTGGCTCTGGTGCACTCTAAGATTTTGAAGATGACTTTGAAGATGACTTTCCAGGCCCCCTTCCCTGGCACCAATTTCTGCAGTATAGCAGTGAAATCATGCCTGGGAGGGATGGAAAAAGGAAGCCCAGATGACCCCGCATAAGCTGCATCTACGCTAGTGGGTGACATGTAATGCTGGGAGCACAGGCTCTGTTGGTACTCTGGACACTATACACAAGTATTTTCAGAGAATTTTATTTTTGACTAGCTGTAGTCTGGACCTGTGGACTGGATGCCCATTAGTAGTTGTAGAGTTAACTTTCAATTAAGTTTAATCGAAAAGGAATTTGGTTCATTTGCTGCAAGACTGTCCCATGTGTGAATTGTGGTAAGTGATGATAATCCAGAAAATTCCTTTGAAACTGTACTTCTTAACAAAGGTGAAACACTGACAGACACCTCTGTTCTCCAGCTTTCAGGAAGTATCAGCCATGGCACAGAAAACAAAGCCAGAGTAAGGATGCTGGGGAGCATTAATTCCTTTCCAATGGATTAGGACTTGAAGCATGAGACAGGTATATCCTAAACGTTCATTTCTACTTTCTTTACTCAAACTGTTATCAGTGATCATTAATATATTTAACCATCCAACTCCAGACATGGGACAGGACTAATATAGGACAAGATGTAGCAGAGTCATTAGGTATCCCATGAATAACACTTTCCTTTATTGCTTTAAATTTACTGCCATTCCATCTCAGTGACAGTTCCATTTTTCTTGCATGACAAGAGAATGTAAAAGATGGTTCTTACTTGGAGACAAAAGAATTGTAATAGCAGACCACAAGATACGCAGGTAGTTTGCTGTAATAGGAGACTACCTGGCCGATAAACAATTAATTTTTTTCTTGTTAATGTTTTCTCTAATCCTTTCCTTTTCTTTAGAAAAAGGATCTCCACTACAACATAACCATGTTCATCTTCACTGAATATTTCTTATTTGAGGGGAAAAGTGTGATTTCCTCTGAAATTCTCCATATCAGTCAGGGATGATATACGTTTTAGGACAGACTGGTTACATTGTACACATGATTGTTCCCAGCACAAGTTTTGATATGATAGGCAGTAAGTACTCCCATAGCAAAATAAACTCCTAACACCTCTAAGAAAGAATCAGGCTTAATGAAGAAAGCAGCTCAAGGAGCCACAGCCTTCCTTCTCATTTTAGAGCAGCCAGTGCATCACAACATCCCAGGACACATGTGCTGACTCCTGCAGACACAGCTGCCTTTCCTCTTCCCACATATGCATCGGGGCTGCTACCACTCAACATATCAGGCTTGCAATCTTCTGCTTAAGCAAGACCAAGTGTTTAGAGGTTTCAGTGACTAGAAGGACCCACTGGGTACTCTGAATTCAGAAATGACCAGTATTGTGGTTGTGCTGCACTGGAAGTCTTACCTTTCCACACTGCTTACATTTCCCCTCCTGCCTGCGCCTGTGCACCCAGTGGTGTCGGACAAAGTTCTGCAAAAGGATGACGAAATATGTGTCATAGAAAACAATAGCAGCTTGCACTCAAAAGTACCATCTGTGTGAAATTGGTTTATGGATACCCAAGGAAAGGTCCCTTCAGCCAATGCAATCGTTTCTGAAGCAAAACACAGCAGTCCCCGTAGGAAACCTCAGACACAACCCAAACTGCAGGAGGAATAAGGATGAGGTGATATTCTTTATGCATGTTGAAATGTGTCTGGAACTGCTCTCTCTGTACACTTCTACAAAAAGAAGACAGTTCATTAAATGATGCGGAGACAATCATCACCTGAACACAAAGCACAGAAGTGCTCAAACACTGCTGCATCCAGCCACAGTGTCAGGCCCCCACTCTATTCTGCTTGGAAATACAGCCTTATAATGCAAAACATGTCAATGCAGGAGAAGGGAAGGAGGGAAGGAAGGAGCTGTCATTGAAGCAATCTTTTCTCATTGGAGTACTTACACCTGGATGGCAGTGAGAGACAAGAGGGTGAGCAGGACTTCTGCCCCTGCTTATGTGCATGCAAGGGGGCTAGAAGGGGTCTGCCTGCACTGCACTCGTGCCAGCCAACACTGAACCATCGACAGAATTGAGCTCCCTCTGGTAAGAGCAAGCTGGCCACCAAATCAACTATAAAAGTTCAGAGGTGTTTTTGAAACACTGCCTTTAACTACATAAGGTAGACATATAAACACAACAGTAATAGCAATGAATACCCAGCACCTTCAAATGAGCTGAATTCATACAGTAGCTGGAGGCAAATAATAAGGTTTTCAAATGTTTGATATTTATTTATTTTTACAGAAAGCATCTTAGGACACTTGAGAGAATTCTAGGGAAAAAAAAATAATGAAGGGAGAGGTAAGTGTAAGGAGAGGGATACAGAAAACTTGGAAAAAACTAGTTCAAAAGTCAGGTAGAAAAAAAAAATGCTACCAAGAAGAAAAAAGTCTGAATAGTTGAATGAATGTGAAAAGACACAACAGAAAGATGAAACGGTTTCTGCCAGTATAAGAAATGAAGTGCTCCAGCTAGAATTCATTTTACATTTATTCTGTAGAGGAGAACATATCCCACTGGGAACCAATACTCTGTCCAAGACTCCTCTGAATCTAAAAGCACTGCTGCAACTCCAAACCAGGGGGGAATCAGCACACAAATCAAATAAAAAGCAATCATCATTTTTCCATTACTTACTTCTCTTGGAGATCTGGAGCTTCCTTCTCGGAAAGTCGGTTTGCAGTGAAAATTAATCTGGCATTAAAATAAAGCTGTTAGAACCGAAAGTGATCTGGGGGAAAATTTATTCCAATATGCTGATCTAGGCCAGATTTCCAAAATATTTGTCATCTATTAAATTATTAGCTTCACTAGCTGAATAAAGTAACTTACCTGGATGCCAGAAAAATCTCTTTCATATGCCATAATAATTCTCCTTGCTAGATCTCTATACAGCCTGTATCTTCACTAATGTTATTGCTCCCTGCCACAGTTCAACTATTTAAACTGTCTCCCCGATGCCTAGAATAAAACCACTTCATCTGTTTTTTTTCTGAAGATCATTTGCAACCAAAGTGGGCTTAAGTGGAGGCCTAAAAAGTTAATAGGAGCTGGAAATCTGATTTTGTAAGACAATTTTGCACATCCCAGCTTTATATCTTCAAAAGCAAAATCTGTGGAGAAATCTTCATTCACCTGAATAACTGTGCAGATGACCCTATATTTTTACTTTTTGCTTAGATCAGGCAAATTATTCACCTCCCCAACCACAAAGCTTTTGGGAAGCATTGTACTGCCTCATGCCATGGTGTTGTCTCCTTCAGATGAGAGAGGAAAGACAGAAAGAGGACAACAGGAGCTTCCATGAACAGAAAACATTTAGGAAGGTGAAGAGAAAAAACATTTAACAAACAAAGGAGTCCTATAAGAAATGAAAAAAAATTTTTTGAGAAAAGAAAGTCAACAGACATCAGAGCAGTGGGAATGTAGAGAGAAATAATAAACTGAAGAGAGAGGCATGGGAAAAGGTCAAGGATATGTGAGGCAAAGATGCCCTAAATGAAATAGATTCAAGCTTAAGTTGATTAACCTTCAAAGAATAAAACTTAATACTGCACAGCTATGGTTTTGTTGTAAAGGTAGAACAATCAAGTTTCACCAAATTTAACTACAGCCATTCCTGTATAACTTCTCCTGTATTTAATAATTAATAATAATTTAATTATTTAATTTATTTAATAGTGGCCTTCAAAATAATAGCTCAAGGGGAAAGGAAACACAACAAAAAAGTAAATAATTACTGAGGAATAAATGAAAGCCATCGCATTATTAAGTCTTCCTACCTTGCTCTTCACCTGGAATTGCAGTTCATTGTTTCACGGCTTTGTTGTGGCTGTTGGAAAGACCCCCAGATTATTTACTTACACCTTTGCAGAGAGGGCCACGATGACTACTTATGTACCAGTTTTAAACTACACAGGGTTTAAGAAGGATGCAGACTTTATAACAACCCTCTACCAAGAGGTGAATTTCACCATCTTCAGAATGGCATAAACAAGCTCAACAGAATGGGTTTTATCTAAATGCTTATTTGCTCCGGTTGGCAATGCCACCAGCTCACAGGGCTGTGGGGAGTCGGCACTGCTCACGATGAAGGAAATTGTGAAAAATTCACTGGTAACATTTTGGGCTGAAAGTACGTGCTAATGCTGATTTCACTGTGGGTAAAAGCATCGGGGGTGGAAATGGTATGTCTCCAACTTGGTATTATGGCAATCACTGTGACATTTGTCAACACAAGTCCAAATACTTGGAAAGGAAAAGCTCTTTCCAAAGGGTTGCTGCTATAAATTTGTTATGCATCAACTTCTTTGATGGAGACAACGTTGCAAAACATGCAGCTCTAATGAAGTCAATGGGGAAATCCCCACTCATACTTCTTTACACACATCCCACCAAGAAAATGAAATTTCCCCCTGCTGTTTTTCTAACGCGTTACCAGTTAAGCATAATGAATAAAAACCCTGATGGAAAGAGAATTCAGTGATAGACATTCCATAGGCACTTGGGGGTGACATAGGCTCCTTGAAGGAACCGAGAAGTAGGACAGGTGATCACAGAAATAATGGTAGTAGAAGGTAAAGGTTTGACAGTTTCCATTTTAAAAACATGAAGTTAATTTCTGAGGTTTTAAGGACAGCGTAGTCTAGCAAACACAGTGAAAAATGTTCATAGTAGCACCTCACACTGAATTGCTTGTAATATATACAGCTGTCATAAGGTGAATTATGCTGGGTTTAGTTGAGGAATGGAAACACTGAACTTGTGGATGGCAGGATACTGCATTTTCTAGTTTCAGTTCTCAATTTACAACTGGAGGGAAATAATTTTTAATCATTAAAATCGTGAAAGCATTGTGGGTTTTGTTATTTTTTTTTTTAATGGTGCACAGGATTTGAAGGAATCTATTTTTAAAATAAGCTGGAATTTTAAGTCAACTTTTTAACAAATATATTGTCAAAACAGCTATGAAAACCTAATTTGGCATATGGTGTTTTCGAGACGGAAACACATACTGTAAAATCATTGAGTGTTGTCTGTGTTAGGCTCCACAAGATGGCAATGTCTTACCTTCTCTAACTGCTCCATGCACGCGTTGTGGACCACAATCTTGCAGGCAGCACACTTCCTCCGCAGAGCAGATTTCTGCGAGGGGAAAAAGATGTATGTGCATGGAGGCGCGCTATTCCCGGGAGGAGAAAAGTTAGCTGTGAAACAAGGAGATGTTTCACTCCTTATGCAACGTATATTCATTCCTCTCCTGGTGCTCTCAACTGTTCTGTATATTGAAAAAAAAGGTCTGAAGCTCTTCTGATTCAGAATTGGACTTTGTGAAAAAGACAAAGCCACAGTGCCCCAAGCTTGTCATCCAAAAGGCTCCCTTTAGGAAGCAGGTAAGGCTGCTAACTGCAGATCATCACTCTAAAAGGGAGCACACTACTGTGATGTGCAGCGCCAGGGAAAAGAGAAGAAAAACCATACATGCAAATCAGAACTCAAACCAGTTTGGAAGAGTGTGTCATTTCATGCTTATCCTATAATATTTAATTTGATGGGCTTGACCATTGCCCTGCAGAAACTTGGGTCATGCAGCAGAGAATAAGAAGCTTCTCACAGAATGTTGTTAAATGCTTATGAAATGTTACAGCAGGGACAAAATTCTCAACCTAATTATGCTGGTTAGTTTTATTAATTTCAGTAGGGCTTCTAAAATACTTTCCATTGAATCCCCTGAGCCAAAGCATATCAAAGGAAGATAATGCATCCAGGAGAGAGAGAATATATTTACTTTATTTTTCTTGCATATACTCAATTTAATAAATCAGATGGAATTAATTTTCATAGAAGTTTAACTTGTAGCCTTATGCTTGAGGGACAGAAAATTTATAAACATAGAGTAAATTGAGATTTATTTACTTCAGATTTTTATATTCATGTTATTCTTGTTCATTTAAATCCCTAATAAATTATTTCTTTAGAATTTTCAATGTCAAAGAAACTCAAGAAGAAACAAGGATCATAGCTTCAGCTCACATTATACAATTATAATTTTACTGAGTCGCAATTATCTAGATACACTCTTACTGTACATGTTCACATGTATGTGGACTGTTGTTCTAACACTTCACCTAAAGAATTATGATAGTGTATAATAGACTAAGCTTTCATGTGTTTTGCATCCTGTTGACATTAGGTATGTTTTCAGTCTATGTTTAGCAAGAAGATTGAGACAAAAGGAATCAACCTCTAAGATGAAAAACTACAAAAAGCACAGGTAACACCATATGAGCGGCTATTTTTTTAATATCTTGTTTTTTAAGTTGTTAAACATTAATCCAATGAAAACAATCTAAACAGCCTCATATTAGCTACTGTGAAAAAAATTAACTCTGTCCCAACTAAAACCAGGACACACGCAGCAGAAAAGCTTCAATAGAAGGCAAATAGTCGGTTATCCTTGAATAGAAGGCAGACACTCAAATATGAGTGCACTCACTGCTGGTGAGTGCATTCAAGAGTTTTGAAAATCCAGTTCAAATCCTTGCAGTGATTAAATTCATAAAAATGTGATCAGACCCTACTCCCAGAGACCCCAGCAAGTGAAATATTTTTGAAATATCTCAATATTCTAACTTTTTTTCCCCCTTACCAGGTTAAAGTTACTCATTACATCCATTCTCACCGTAAATAATCTGGGTCACTCAAAAAACGTTTGAGGCTTTTTTCCCAAACAACAAAGTACTTAATGAGCAGCCTTTTGCCCTTTTTGCATTCCCTCTGGAACACAAGTGTCAAAAAGAGCAAACAATTCAAGCCCCCAAGTGTGTGAGCAGTGTATCAGTCTGAAGTCAGGTTTGTTACCTCAGAAAGTAAGAAAGAAATGTGAAAATAACTCACTGAGAATTTGACTTGGCAGCTTTCCTCCCCCAGGTAGCAGAGATCCCCAGAAACATTTGTCTCCAGCCACAGATGCTCTCCATTCACAGCATTTTCCTGAGAAAAGATGATTGTTAATCTGGTTTGTGAAATTCAGCCATATGAGTATAGAGGAAAAAAAACATCTGATTTTCCACCACACATTTAGAAAAAGAAAAAAAACCCCAGAAACATTTGTCTCCAGCCACAGATGCTCTCCATTCACAGCATTTTCCTGAGAAAAGATGATTGTTAATCTGGTTTGTGAAATTCAGCCATATGAGTATAGAGAAAAAAAGGTCTGATTTTTCACATTTAGAAAAAGAAAAAAAAACCCACACCACCAAAATCAACAACCACACAATATTTTAGTTTTCTACAACACAAAGCCATAAGAGTATTACAGTGGCTGACCACCCCTGCGTAAAGGATGCTGAGGATACAGCGAAGGATGTGTTACCAACCACTTCAGTGCAACTTTGCCCATGTTCTTCCCACATGCTGCCTAGTTTCACTGGGATTCTAGATTCCATAAGAACAAGATATATGCAGAATTTTAGAGAGAGGTGAAACAAAAACATGACTACTGAACCTTCAACTGAAGAAGCCCAAAAATTTGAGAACTGGGACCAGAAGTTTAAAATAACATACTGACTATAGCTTTAGGATGATAAGGATAGTTTAAATAAGGAAAAATGCTTTCTTTAAAATGGCTGGATCAACACTGTCTGTTTATGAAAACCAACAAAACATTAATTGGCCAGGAGAGTCCAGACTTTAATTTTATACATGAAAGAATGATACATTCAACTGAGAACACTCAAAAAAAAAAAAATCTACCTAGCACACTGACAATTAGTAGTGATTAACAGAGTAACATACTGATTTTTCTTTGACAGCCTCATTTGGCCAAATGTGTACCTTAATTCCATAAAAATTTTAGTTCTGAGGAAACGTGGTTGTAGAAAGACTACAGTTTTCACTTGACTGTAATCCTGGCTTGACTAAATAGCCTAGGAAGTCTACTGTATACTATTTGAGCAAAGTGAACAAACAGGATTTCTGTTCAGCCAGAATTAGAGCATGATGGAAAACGCTTTGACAATCTCTGACATTTGGTTCCCACACTGCAGAAGTCACAAATGATGACGCTTACCAAACAGATGGCGTCCGACAGCAGGATGCTCTGAAATAGCCATCTTGGTTAAAACAATTTATTTAAAATACCACTGACGGCGTCAAAGTGATGAGATGCAAAAGCTTCTCTTGCCATGCAGATTTCTTGGATTACACAGAGAAGCAGAAGTGGCAAAATCCTTTGCCTTCTGGCGTACAAGCGCATCCTCAATAGGCGAGACCTAGCAGGTCTGCACAAGGTGCCTACCTACACTATGGTGCTCACTTCAAATAAACCAAAAAAGAGAACAATGTGTTGGGGGTCTGTTTTGTGGTGAGAGGCCTGTCCACAGACCTTCAAACTTAATCAGAAATGTTCTCATTGATGTCAGACTCTGTATTACCCCCCAGAATAAGGGGTTGGTTGAGAGTGGGAATTGGATTCCAGTCTACTGCCATTACACTCGGGTTAAATATTATTTAGCGGCACACCATTCTGTATCTCCACCCTCATCCTTTGTCTGCCTGTCCACCTGTCCTGTGGACTGCCTGGGACAGTGATTTCCCTAAACAGTACAGTTCAGTGCATCATAGTTTAGGTGAGACTTTTCAGGACTTTTATAATAAAAGAGTTTTTTACCTTTTAAAGGACTTGAATTAGCTTAAGAAATTCTTCAAGCCTTACTTAAACAGTAAATTATTCAGATCGTAAATCCTTTCCCTTCACGTTTATCCTTATATTAAAGCAATTTTCTCTGACAAGAACTGTATCAGTTTTACAGCACTTCATGGAAGCCTAGTCACATCATACTAATAGAATGACTACCTACAGTATAGCCCTGCATATTAAGTTCCTGAGGAGCTGGACAAGAGAACCAAAGCAGGAAGATAGGAGCTCAAAGTGTGTTTGACCTGAGCACATTGTCTGCTGATGAAACAATACAAATTCAACATTAAAACCAGGAGCTACATTTCATAGATAAAAGTTGTTTAGGAAGGATCAACTGTGAAAGCTAAGTAAGAAAGTACTCAGCTCTTGGGACATTTTTAACGAGGAATCAAAATTCCATTAAAAATAGATTGAACACTCCTTCATTCAGACCATGTCCACATAACTTGCTATCCAGGATTTCTAAAGATAAAGTGGCCTGTTTCCATAACCTAGTTTAGACTCACTGAGCTTGTTCTCTGTTGTTCCAGACTGTATTATAGATTAACATGCCTGACTTCACATCACAGTGTAAATAAAATCAGTAAGTAGTCTACAAGGATGACCTTTGTAGCTCATACTACGATAGACTTCTGACAAGACTAGATAATAACAACGTAAATAGCCCGGTGTAAGTGGTACACCTCCAGATATCTATTGCCACAAACAATTTCACATCACTGTGTGTTAAAACTCACCATTTCAATCCCAGCAAACTGACATTTGGAAAAAAAAAACCCCACACACCACAAAACCAAACTTCTTTCATCCTGACTCAGAGCAAAGAGATGAGATTTACCAAGACAGGAACACTCTCCCTCAAAAGCTTTGCCTGTCGATAACTTTATCTCAATAAGATCAAGGGGAATTATTTGAACTTCACTGTTTTAAATTTCACAGGGCACTACCATTTATATGATGCAACATTCTGTCACCACTTATGAAAATCAAGATGACATAGTCAAAGGAAAATGCTTTGACCTTTTCCAAGCCAAATCCATTCAATTTTAATATGAAGTTTTGACAAAAATCAATATATTTTTACAAAATTTTGACTCCAGCAAATCAGTATTTTCTACTCCAAAACTTACAGGAAGTATTCCACAATGTGTTGGGCAAAAGGCTACTCCATCTACCAACACATAAGTTGACAGGGGTCACCTGAACTACCTCTAGTATGAGCTCCTGTTTAACGCAGTAGCACAGTAAATGCTACATCATCACTTACATATTTTGACACAGATACTTTTCCACAAGTGTTTTGTGTTCTGCAACATGTTCATGAATAATTTGCCAGTTTTGTTAATTTTGCACTTGACCTCTTTATAGAATCATAGAATGGTTTGGGTTGGAAGGGACCTTAAAGATCATCTAGTTCCAACCCCCCTGCCATGGGCAGGGACACCTTCCACTAGACCAGGTTGCTCAAAGCCACATCCAGCCTGGCCTTGAAGACATCCAGGGATGGGGCATCCACAACATCTCTGGGCAACCTGTTCCAGTGCCTCACCCCCCTCTCTGTGAAGAATTTCTTCCTGATATCTAATCTAAACCTCCCTGTTTTCAATTTGTCCCCGTTACCCCTTGTCCTGTCACTACAGGCTCTTGTAAAAAGTCCTCTCCCAGCACCCTTGTAGGCCCCCTTCAAGTACTGGAAAGCTGCAATGAGGTCTCCTCAGGAGTAAATGGCTACTAAAGAGGCAGTTTTCCTCTTTCTGACACTGACCCATTAGACCCCAGTCTCATGCTCTTGTCATTTTCCTCATGCTGTGAAGCTACACATGAACCAGTTAAACTGCTGGGAAAAAAAAGCAGACGTATTTTATCTACCAAATCAGCTCAAGAAAATGACTCGCCCTGTGACCACATAACTGCTGGATCTGACACAAGAAGAGGTGAGTTAAAGGCAGGTTCAGTGGGACGGGTGCATTTGGTACCTACTCATTGTTAGAGGAGCTGAGCTGACCAGTTAAATCATGCTTTTAGGCTGGTGTGCTTTGCTTGGACTTGCTGTGTAGAAAAGGGATACTGTCCATCGTCATGGATAAAACAGGAATGACTGCGGCCTAATATTCTACAGTTAGAGAACTGGGAAGCCTGTTTCCTCGCCTGGCTTCCCAGCCCTTGCAAGTGCATGAACTCTGTGTCCTGTGAGGAGGACAAGCCCCAGCTCACTGAAGCAGAGGCAGCAGTGCTTTCCTGGCAGACACAGCCTGCTTCACAGGGGACACACTAACTCAATATGCTCTCCCAGATAGACGCCTCCCATTTGATTGCTCCTGATCCCTTACCACCTTAACGGCAACCAAAAATAATTTCAGTATAGCAAACATTCCTTACATATGAAACAAAAGCCACACACAATCCCCCCCTGAAGTAAAAGAGAAAGAGGAATTCAAAGACTAGGAGTTTGGAAAGGATGCAATTACATGTGCGTGATCATAACTTGCTGTGCACATTTCATTAATTCAGCTAGGTTTCTTCTCTTAAATGCCCCAGCATGGTTAAATGGCAGAGCATTACCATTTTTCTAAATCCCCAAAGTCTCTCCATACCTCACTCTCAGCATGGTTTTGAAAGTAATGCAGATAAACCCAAGTAAACCCAAGATAAACCCAGATAAACCCAAGTACTTGACATATGCCATGTCAAGTAACTATAGATATTCAGCCAAACAAATACACCAGTCAGCCCAGCTTTCTTGTAACGCCAATTGTAATGGGAGGAATGGCGCTCTCCTTCACTCCTGCCATGACTGGCATTCTGCAAAAAAACTGTGGAAGAGATTTCTAAAATAATCCATTAAGAATCTTTTTCCTTTGTTAACACCCCAGTGAGAAAGATGAATCTTACAAATATGCATTTCTCTCATGTTTGCCTTGTGTTTTACCCTTCACTCTGAAATTTCAGTTTGTAATGCTTTTGTTGCAAAAAAATAGCAACATCCCAAGTGTTTTTCTGTTGATACATATTCTCAATTTTAACTCCACTTTAGCACATTTTATTTTGGGAATATTTTCCATGTAGAAGTCGCCTTTTCTTTAGTTATTACAAATGTAATAGGTGGACATGAAACCAAACATCATGGAGATATGGTTATTACTTAAAAAGAGACTGAAGATACATAGGCTCCAACATTCAGAACTATTTGGGACCTCTACTGTTTAACATCGTCATTAGTGA
>NW_010264984.1:46105-46470 GCF_000690775.1 Eurypyga helias | reverse complement strand
ACTCAATGCCACCATCCATGTCACCAGAAAAGATGTTGAACAGCACTGGCTCCAGTAGTGACCCCTAAGGAACGCCGCTGTCACTGTTCTCCACTTGGACCTTGAGCTATTAACCACAACTCTCTGAGTGCGACCATCCAGCCGATTATGTAATGCACAGAGTGATCCATTTGTAAAATCAATGTCTTTCCAATTTTGAGGCAAGGAGAGTGTCAAATGCTTTGCACAAGTCCAGTATATGACATCAATTTCTCTTCCTTTATCCACCAATGCTTCAACCCCATCGTAGAAGGCCACCATATTCGTCAGGCACGATCTGCCCTTGGTGAAGCCATGTTGGCTGTCACCAATCACCTCCTCATTCT
>NW_010264984.1:15803-45946 GCF_000690775.1 Eurypyga helias | reverse complement strand
AAAGGATAGTGGCTTAACAACTTCATCACCAGTTCCCTCAGGACCCACGGATGCATCTTGTCTGGTCCCATGCACTTTTGCACTTTTAGGTTCCTTAGGTGTCTCAAACCTGATCTTCTGCAGCGGGTGGTTCTTCATTCTCCCAGTCCCTGCCTTTGCCTTCTGTGACTTGGGTGATGCAGCTTGAGCACTTGTCACTGAAAAGTGATTAAAAAATTCATTGAGTTCGTCAGTCTTCTCCATACTCCGGGTAACTAGGTCTCCCGTCTCCTTCAACAGAGGGCACACATTTTCCCTAGCCTTCCTTTTGCCACCGATGTACCTATAGAAGCCCTTCTTGTTGCCCTTGACATCCCTGGGCAGATTTAATTCTGTCAGGGCTTTAGCTGTCCTAACCTGACCCTTGGCTGTTCGAACAATTTCTCTGAACAGATGCAAGAACAGATGTGACTATTGATAGGGCCATGCTAGTAACTGTGGGATACATCTAACACAGATTGACATTCCCACAGATGCATCCACCTGAGTACAGGAGCAGAGTGGGTCATTGACCTCACACAGCTGTAAACATCCTCATTTATCCTTACTAATTGCAAGCCTAATTTCTGTTATTTGCCAAGCATCACTGGTCCTGCTGCTGAAGATGTTACAAATAGCTGAGAGGTTGTTCTTCTATTAAAAAAAAAAAAAAAAAGAGTAGTTAATTTCTTCATTGAAAGCTTCTCCTACAAACCCCTTCATTCTCTTCCATGACTCTCAGGTTCCCACCACAGCCCTTCCTTTGCCCAGGCTGATATGGCTGCTTCAATGGGAGCCAGCTCATATGCCCTGTCTGCTCTGCAGTGGTTTCTCGGGTGCTGCCCCTCACCTCCTGGGACACACAAAGTA
The DNA here is from genome assembly GCF_000690775.1 of Eurypyga helias. Lineage (NCBI taxonomy): Eukaryota > Metazoa > Chordata > Aves > Eurypygiformes > Eurypygidae > Eurypyga > Eurypyga helias. The sequence continues at coordinate 45,058 of NW_010264984.1, read as the reverse complement.
ATTTAAAACGGGGGGAAATCATGAAAGCTGAGAGAAGTATTTCTCCTAAATGTTCTTCCATCCCTGCGATAGATGGAGAGGTCACCGATGCTGTCTCCACTTGTGTTGAAGAGGAGGAAGAATTCCTTGCCTCTTCCAGACCTCAGTCTGGGAAAACCTCTGGGATAACCTGTTACTCAAACCGTGGCTGTGACTGAGGGTGACACCAGTGCCCAGCTGGCCCCTGCCACGCTGGCATTCACTTCTGCAGCATAAATAAAACCAGAACCATTTTGCATGGCTGATCCGTGTGTTTTGAAAGGTTTCTGGGGAAGGAGAGGAACGCTGGAAATTAGTTTGCATGGGAAGAGTGAGCTTTTGGGGAAAAGGCCACAGGAATTGTTTAGTCAGAACTTTACATGAGCTGGATTAGTTAAACCTACTCTTGGAGTATCAGTTAAGTAACCAGGATAGTATATAAAAAGAAGTGTAATTTATACAAGGATTACAGGTCTGTTATGAAAAGAACCATGATGGGAGACAAGGTTTTCCATGCTTAAATTAAAGCAGCCACTTTGCAAATTTAACAGGACTCAGCATTGCTTACCCATGTGCCATAAAGAGTCTATAAAAATATATAATTTGTGAAATGAAGAGAGGCTTCTCCAGCACCACACACATACACAGTAAGGGGTGAATGGCTCAGCAGACGGTGTGACCCACTCTTCCCAAAAAATCTTGTGGGAACATGGAGGTTCACAGTCAGAAATGCTGCTATGCAGGAGAATAAAACAGGGAAGCAGCAGGAAGGGCTGGGGAGGACTGGGGAAGGGGCCATCTCTAGGGGGTTCATGTAGCAGAGGAGCCTATTGTGTAGATAAGTATGCAGGCAATTTCCGAATGCACGATACTCACTTGATAAATCGCAACAGATTCCTTGGAGTCATGCCAGGCTCTGTCTAAATACATGCGTTCCAGATGAGATGAGAAACACATGCGAGGACTGGGGAGGTTACAGCTGCCACTTTGAAATGTGGTGCCAAGGGGGAATTTGGAGCCATCGGTTAAGAGTACTCTTCTGGATATTCCAGTTGGTACTTGGAACAGGCTTACATGATGAAAGTATTGTAAAATAATCTGCTGTTCATACACAATAATTTTGAATAATACTCTTCAGTGTTTCTCCCTTGCTATGGCAAAGGCTCCAAGAAATAATGACTCTCTAGATCAGAGATCTGTAGATAAAACATACAGCTATTGTATTATCAATAGTGAGTTATGTTAGTTTAGAAACCTTTTCCTGTAGTCAATTAGCGCATCACAAGATGCAGCGTCCAAGACAGGGGTCATTTCAAAATGGCAAGAACGCAGCACAAGCCCAGTTGTGAATAACGACTATAAAAGAGCTTTTGTGCCCTGGAATCTTGGTATTTTAAAGTTTGTTCACAGAGATCTTCTAAATGTAATGATGGTGAATCATGAGGCCTCCCTAACCAGGAGAGATGGAGCCAGGAGTAGATGTATGTGTTGCATATGTGCTGAAAATAATAGACGCAAATCCATGCAAGTATAAGGCACATGATGTCCTCTATGCAAGTGAACTGCTAGCAGAAGACATCATTTTCCACACTATAGGCGCAGTTTATAATCAGTGCATGTAGGTATCTTACCTTATGGGTTAATCTTTGGATTAATAGGATGTGTCAGTGCTGGGTAGGCCATGACAGCTGCCAGGCTGGTCCATGGCTTGGATTTCTGGTGGGAGAAACAACCACAGGATGCTGTGGTCCGTGGAAACACCCAAAACACTGTGTGGTGGGTCAAAGAGGTGAAGTGGACACCACACACCACAGAAAAATGGCCAAGAAGGCCACCTTCAGCCAACTCCCATGGAAAGGGCTGGCATCCATCCCAACTGGGAGCAAGCATCTTGTGGGGGGAAGCAGGGGTGAAGCAGACATCCCGTGGCTTTTGGGGAGCACCACCTGTGCAGCCAGGGACCAGAAGGAGCCATATGAGTGACTCGTTGCTGCAAGTGCCGTGTGGAGGCTCGCAAGGATCCCTGCCAACGAGCCCTGCCATTGCCCAGCATGAGATGGTGTCGTGCTTCCGGGAAGATGTCTGGAGAAGAGCCTCATGCGGGGCTCGGTCTAACTCAGGGAAAACTACCTGCAGCTCTCTCATCTAACAGCAACACGTCCATCCATGCTCCACATCCTCCAGCAGGTATTTGAAGTTGCTCAGCCAGGTGTTGCTGAAGGTAGGCAGGTTTGGAGAGAAATGTAACGACCACTGGTCATGTTTCCCAGTTTTGATTTTCAGGCAGAGCAGAGATCACCCCCAGGTCTGAAATTACACTGTGACAAACATAAACAGACCAGTGGTGAGCTGTTAGCTTGGAGATGATGGGATTGCACACACTGCCTGCTGCTATCCATAATGTATGTATTGATCCTGGGTATTTGCGGCCAGACATGTCCCATACTCTCTCATCTCCATGGAGATTCCTCCTGGGAAATAGGCATTTATTTCTTCTTCTTTTTGGATCTGTCACATTACTGCCTGCAATTAGGATGATTAGTAATAGTTGGGTCTTTGTTTCCATTAGGAGGAAAATCCTGACGATCAAATTCAACTGCCTTTCCAGCGTACTACTGTATATTAACACGTAACATGCCCTCTGCCCCATGGCTCTGCAAACAGCTGGAACAAGCAGAAGGAGAAGCAGCTTTGGTTATCTCAACCATGGTCAAAGGAAGGGGCATTTAATGGCCCCCTTTTTTCAGCCTGGCCAGTGCTTCAGCCCAGCATGCACCACTCCACTCCCCACCGGCAAGGGCAGCATTTGCTCGTGGTCAGTGACTTGCTGGCATCTCTCAGAGTGTGCCAGCATGACCACATGCTCACACAGCCATTCTTCAACTCAAAGCAGGCATGAGTGAAAATAAGAAAAAGTCTAAAAGTCCTCTAAATTTGGACTTGTCTGAAATGGTAGGTGGGATCTCAGTTTCCCTTTGTGGTTTATCTTTAGCTGACTGATCCCTGGATACGACCATTTTTAAATATCAGAGAGTCTCACAGCATGAACCAGACTGGAATTCTGTGGCACGCAGTCCTGAGAGACAGGGAGATAAAGGTGGAAAAAGATGTGGGATGGCCCTCGGGCACACAGCCAAGGGTAAATGCAGCAAGGGACACAGTAAGACATGGGAAGGCAGGAACTGGAGCTGTAGGAAAACAAGTTGTGGGGCTTGAAGATGCCCTAGAATGGGGCAGAGATGGAAGTGGGGTGCACAGGTGGAGAAGAGTGGTGCCACCAGCAAAGCATGACAGGGTGTCCCTGACACAAGGCAGGGCATAAGAGGGGTCACAGATGTCCCAGAAATAAAAGTAGACATGAGTGACTCACAGTCAGCCTGGGGGGAACAGAAAGGAGCTGCAGGAGCAGGTGAAGGGCCTGACCCACGTGTAGAGCACCCACAGCTCCTTGTCTCTCAGGGATTTGGGGCAGCTCGGAGGAGCTTGAACATACAAGCTCAGAAGGATCTGGCCACTTCTGTGAAATACAGCTCATCTGAGGTCTCTTGGCAGGAGCGTTCCCACTCCTGTCACAGTTTAGTCACAGGCACTCATGGAGGATGCAGGACCTGTAGCTCTCTGTGCAGGTCCCATATTAACTGGATTTTTTTCTCAGGAGTTTTCCACCAGGATCTGGAGAAGCCTAAATGAAATACGATGGTTGCATGAATTTGGTGACCTTCATTTTCTTCTTAGAAAAGGGGAGAAGAGAAGTTGCAGCATTTTATAAGGTGTTCACCACACCACTGACAACCACCCAGTGTCCACTGGAGAAGGAGGGTTATGACAGTAATCCTTCTTCCTTTTTCTCCCTTTCCTTTCTCCCAACAGCTCAGTCATGCGCTCTGACACCAGGAGCGAAGCTGTTCATGTGGAACACAGCCCCCATCAGCCTCTGCTTAGTTACTGCTATTGGGGGAGCACAGACACTTCAAAATACACAGCTTTCCTCTAGCTTTCCGATCCTTCGGACTGAGGAAATTATGGGGTTTCTTCTTTTTCTTTCCTTTTTTTATTCTTCTTTCCTTTTTTTCCCTTTTTATTTTCCCTTTTTACCTTTTCTTTTCTCTTTTCTTTCTTTTTATCTTTTTCTTTTGACTTTTTACTTCTTTTTTTCTTTTTCATTTACTTTTTTCTTTTTCTCCTCTGCCTAATGGCCCAATCTGGCAATTCCATAGACGATCATTTGCTTTAAAATACAATGGAGGTGATGTTCAGGCTGTCTCAAGAAGAAAGAGGTAGGAGACAGCACGCAGAGCAACACCAGCCACCTGGACACGGGCTCTCGGAGGCTGCGTCGCTGGTGCTTCACTCGCACTTGGCAGGGAAGGACGGAGGGCTCTGTTTAGCCAGGTCATCTGCTTGGAGCTGGAATAAGGCAGGCCTGTAGTTCCCAGCCTTTGAATGGTCTCCATGAGAGCCAGGAAGTGGTTTTTGGATCCCCAGGGAGGCAATAGTTTCTAGTGGTGACAGTTTAGTCTGACAGCAGGAAGGATGCTGCCAGCTGCCCTGGGAGCTCACACAGCCAGGCAGGCGGGCAGCCAAGCCCTGCTGAAGAGAGAAGTTGTGGAAAGCTTGGTGGACCCAAAGGGGCAGAAGTGACACTTGGAGGAGAACACAGGGCTTCTCTGGTGAGGCCAAACAGCCTTGCAGTGAGGGGGGGGTCGCTCCCTCACACTGCCAGCTGATCTGGAGCATCCCTGATCAGTGTGGTCCTCAGCAGAGCTGCCTGTTTCCTGGGCACTAGCACTTCTCTTTGTCCACCACTGCTGCTCTGCAGAAAGAGAGTCTTTTGCCTAGGACTGTGATGGCAGTATGATGAGAATTTCATGCATTTTGCTGGTCTTTTATATGCACAATCATAGCTGATAAAATGGAAATTGTTTTTTCTTAAAATAAATCCCTGTTTATAAATATACTTTCTGTCCATAGGTCTCAAATCACTTTCTGAGCTACAGCAGTATGGCACTGCAGTTGTTCTTATTTGACAAGTGGATAAATAAAAATAAAAAAAAAAATTACCCACTGGTAAAAAACAGTGCTCTAAGTCCCCCAGTTGCCAAGCATCTCTGACTTCCAGTCCTGGAACTGGCATTTCTTATTTTCTCTAAAACAAAGTTTGAAGGAAACACAAGAAAATCTTGAAAAGAATTAGCAGCAATAAGATAGTGTTACACCAGCAGTGACATAAATTTAAAAGTATAATATACCAGAGAAAAATAACTACTGAGGATGGCATGATAGCTGGATTTCATGCTGTTTGCTATAATATTCTCATATAATACATACATATTTCAGAATGCAAACACTCCAACTTGCTTAAGTTTTGAATTGGTAATACAGTCCACGTGACAAAGGCGAGGAAACAAATGCTTGAGAGACAAATTCATCTGTATCTGCATGCCTGTCCTGAGGAAAAGCTGGAGGACCAGGTAAATATAATGCAGAAATAAAGGAGATACTGAAAGCAAAATAGAGAGGACACGAAATTAACCCTCCCCAAAAGCCCTTATTTCAAAAAATAGAGAAAATCAGGGCAAAATTTCCAATACTACTGTATTAATTTTGCAAGTGTCTTGTAAAAAAATTATTTCTAACACCACTGAAGCACACTGACAAAGTTGTAGACAAAAATGTCAGGTATATGCTATGGATTCTCTCCTGGGAACAACACAACAGTCATAGCAGTTCAACACCTCAGCAGCAGCTCCTGATTTGGTCTGACCAAACTGAATTTGTAGTCCAGGGACAAACACAAACAATCAGAGAGTTAATTTTGATCCTATACAGAGCCTTGACGAGTCCAGCTCTGGAACCAGTCAAACTGTTCTGATGGCAGTGTTTGTTAAAGACTTCAAAAAAAAATTGGAGAAGGTAAGAGTAATGAAATTATTCAAAATGCCTTTAAGAATCTCTTCCCCTCTTTATCAAAAATGTAAATTGAGAGGACATCTGAATATAGTGATTAAATAAGTTCATGGGGAGAAAACAACCAAGAGAGAAACAAGTTGCAAGAACTTGCAACTAGAACCTAAAATCAGGTGAATTCAAATAGAAAATTAGAAAAGCTGTGCGAGTAGTGCCTTGCCCAGTCCTTGATAGCTTGTCAGGCATCCTGCTGGAAGATACATTTGTTTATGCTCGATGAAGGACAAAGAGGTTGGTATGGACAAAGGTGCACGGCATTGACAGTGATGCTTGGTCCATCCGGCACAAGCAAGCAACGAGGCAGCTTTTCTGGGTGAGGTGTGTAGGCCCCCTCTGCAGCACGCAGGGACAGTAAATCAAGGGAACAAATCACACCATTTCTCTTGGATGTCAGTCACAAGAGGAGGCGAGCTGCCTTTTGGGTGTGTCTTTGCCTGCTTTTTGGACTGGAAGGTGAGACAGCTTCTTCTAGTGGAAGGTATCCCTGCCCATGGCATAGGGTTGGAACTAGATGGGCTTTAAGATCCCTTCCAACCCAAACCACTCTAGGATTCTATGATTCTAGACACTTTGCTTTCAGACGAAGTTGGGCAAGGTGAGTCCCAGCTCTGCCTGATGATCCCTTTCCATCTCAGGTGACCAGGCAGGAGAGGCTGCCACCACCCCCTGTCCTTCCTCAGGCTCCACTCGGCTCCTGGACACCCACTGCTTAGCCCGAGGTCTCGACTCTCTGAGGAGTGGTTGTTCCTGGCGGTATTTGCAGAAACATTGCTCAGTAAGAACAGGTTTCCTTCTGCACCCACGCCTTTTTTTGGCCATTCTCTGCTCCTTGTGTTCCCCCCTCTACCGCGGTCATGTCCACTTCTGCCTGGTGGGATCTCTTGCTGCTTTTCCCTTACAGTGGCCCAAGCCCTCCACAGCCAACTCTTCTTTCGCAGGTCTGCTGACACCCTCAGTTCAGACCCTAACACAGGCACTGCCTCGTAGCTGCCTCACGGACAGACAGGGTGCGTTCCTGTTGGTGCCAGCTGCCATCAGAGGGTCTGTGCCCCTGCTGTCGGCAGGGACAGCCCTGTGAGGTTCCAGCAGAAGAGGCCGAGGGCCCTGCAAGGTTGGCGTACTATGTAATGTCGTATTTCCAGCAAAAATCTCAAGTAGAAAGGTACGAAAATGAGGCTTAAGGAGCTCCTTCCGGGCACTGCCACAAGACAGTACTCCATCTCCCTCTAGTGATGCCTGGGAGCAGGGAAACGGCTGGCAGAGATCTGTCTGGGCCAAGGCTGGAGTTCGAATGTGGCTCTTCCCTTATGACTGAGCCCTGGGAGGGCTGCTCACCCCTCTGGAGACCTCTTCCCTCTCCAGAGCTTCCCTCAACAACTTCTGACCCCTAAGCTTTCCCCCCCAGGGAAGACCTTAGCCACTGACGTCACGGGAAGGACAGGCAGCTCCAATTAATTGTCCAGGTCAGACTGAAATGAATCAGTTTCATCCTCAGGCCCCATGCCACAGGCATACCACACAGGGGCCTACACAGTGACAGACAAACCCACTCCCTGTGTCCATGGCCAAACAGGCTTTTCCCTCCTCCAGCAGATGGTGGGAAGCCCAAGTCTCATACCTGACCAGTGGTTCCTGTCTCTATCTGCAGGACAGAGCTCTGGTTCAGGCCAAATACATCATTCGTTACTGTGGGCAGCCATCGTATGGAGGAGCTGCAGTCTCTCAGGCAGTCTGATCTAGCAGAGGCCACATCCGAGCTCACACCATCCTGCTGCTGCCAGACCAGTCCTCTGCCTCTGGAGACAACCATCCATGGGGGCAGTATGCAACGTGAGGAAGCAGGAGCTCGCAAAACAGTCTTGTGCCCCAGGGGAGTGAATCTGGCCCCCTTGGTGTAGGCATTGGCCCTGCTCAGAAAATATCCTTAAATTCACCTAAAATAATCACCGTATGTGAACGAGACCTCCCAAACCTGCTCTCTCTGGATAGCGTCTGTGGCAGGGGACACATACGGTGCCTTGGGTCACGCGATGAGAGGACACCTTGGTCACGCACTCTGGCACAAGGGGTGAGCGTGCGTCCCCCCGGGCTCCTCGGTACTGGCCCAGCTGTGCCCTGGGACGGGGCTGGGCAGTGGGATGGCAGCAACAGCTCCAGCCTCAAATGGCGGTAGGACAGAGCGAGGAGGAGCACAGGGGAGATGGGACAGGATCTCTAGCGTCCAGCGAGTGCGGGAAAGGGCAGAGGGCACCGCCCCTTCCAGCGAGGGGCTGCAGGAGGCTGTGACCCCGCTCGAGTGTGCACGGAGAGCACAGCCCACTAGATGGCAATCACAGGTCTGGGATGGCCAAGGTCCCGCGAAGTTCCTCCGGCCCAGCCCTCTGGAAAAGTCAGTAAAACGTTTTCTGGTGCCTGTACACCGGTATATTCACCGCTCCTAATACGTGCTGTGAAGCGCCCAGGGATAATCATCCCCTCCAACACAAGTGAAGTTGCATCGCCGTATGACATATGGTGCCGTAATTAAGCACTGTGCTTCTTCTGTTTCCAACGGTCTGCGTCGTGGGCGCGTCACCAGGGTGCGGTTCTACGCGTCAGCTCGAGCTAATCAAACGGGTCACCGTGGCTAAAACGAAGGAGAAGGCTCCTTCGCGATCACATCCCTCCTGCTCCAAACGCTGTGACCACCCTTGTTCTGCCAAACCTGACTTGCCCTGAGCCTGAGTTACACCCCCTACCTGGCTGGGGTTCAGGGTGGCCCCACCAAAGGCCCAACAAGCACCAGAACAAACACGAGGGAGAGGGTAAGACAGCTCTGGGAGCAGAGAAGTGAGCAAGGGGAGCAGGACTGCTCTTACTCTTCTTGGTGGGAAATGTTAGATGTTACCTGTAACTTTAGAGACTTTTTCCTTAGGAATCTGCTTTTCTTTGAGGGTTTCACCTGGTTAAATTCATAGAACCATTAAAATTAATCATATTGGGAGGGACACCAAAGTGAAGGTCATCCAGTCCAACACCCTGATCCAAGCAGGTGAGATCATGTTCCTCAGGCACTTTTCCAGCCACATGTTGAAGACATCTAAGTATGGAGATTCTCCATGTCTTCGGCCCCTGCTTCAAGATTTGTTCACCCACACAATGAAGAAGTTTTCCTTTTTTCTAATGCTCCAGTTTGTGTCTGTTGCCTCTTCTCCTACCATCATACACCTTGGAGGTGAGTTACGTGTCTTGGTCAAACCCTCCCGTTAGATAACTCTAGACAGCAGTAACAGTCCCTTCACCTTCCAAACAACCCACTCCCAGAGGAGTATTACACCTACAGAGTTTTGCTGTAAGTTTTTGTTTAAAATTATATTTTTGATAAAAGACACTTTGCAAGGCATTGGGTAATTACATACATAAACCCAACGGATACTGAACTGCATCCTGAAGCAAAGCTTTTTGAGCTGCTTCGCAAAAATCAGTGCCTGCGGTTCCCCCCGTGTGGTTCCCTACGCCCGTTCAAGGAAGTGCGGTTTGCACCACTGGTGGCTTTCACCCACATTTGCATTATGTGACTGAGTGCCAGGCACACGAAAGCTTTAATGACTGCAGCTGGGGTGAGGGCTCTGACTCACCAACAGTCTGCGGGATCTGGCCTGACCGCCTGCCCCCTCTCTCTATCCCACCCTCTTCTGGAGGTTTCCACCCCAGCTGCAGGCGTGCCTAAATGCCTCCTTATACACTCCAGAACTGCCACAAGCTGTAGCCTGGCATGTTAAGGTAAACCAGCACCAATTTGAGTTGTCTTTCATGCACCAGGGCTGTAATTTGTAATTTGTGAACTGCTTCTCCCACTGATTACCTGGAACTTGAAGGACATGAAAAGCTTAATTTCCAGACTCAGGGAAGTGAAGCTCTCTGATAATCAGAGCTGAATCATACAGGCTATATTGTGCTCAGGGATGAGTTGACCTCGAAGGAAAAGGAGAGGTTATCTCCACACTCACAGGCAATGAATCAACAAAAAGTCATCATTAAAGAACCAAAGCTGAGGGAGGGGAACAACCTGAGTTCAAAGTCACTGGCCATGCTCAAGCTAAGCCACCTGGGAGGTGGGAATTTCTGCATGACTTTGAATTAACTTTGACAGCATAGTATTCGGGCAAAAAGGAGAGCACAAGAAGAACAGTATAGCCCTAAAAGCCGCTGTTGTTGCCAAGTATCACATTTAGTGACTCAAATATTCGTGTCTATATACAGGTAGAGCAGATCTGCAGAAATGTCAGTCTAACTTCTAAACCCTTTATTCCTGATTAATACAAACTCACACTGAAAAGTAAAGGCTTGACTGACCAGAAATTGTACTTAAATATTTCCACAGTCAGTTTGCAAAATAAATATTCTCCAAACCAGGAAAGGGACACAGAAGTCTCCCTTGACTCCCATGATTTTCTGTAATTCATATGATGACATCATGATTCCAGGCACTAACCCCTGCACTCACTATCATATGCTGGATGAATGCTATGCTGCCTCACCCTGCCTTCCTGATCCCTTTGATCCAGGCAGGCACACCAGCTGCAGCAGCTGCTGACATACATCTGGAAGAAGAAAATTCTGTCCTGTGAAAGATTTAAAGGTTTTCCTGGTTTGATTCATTTGAAGCTGGAACAAACCTTCTGAATTCATTTTATGAAATAAAAGAGGCCTTGACACCTTGTCTCAAACCTATGAAGATTTCACTTTGACAAAATAGGAGTGTTTGTGTTTTGTATATATAACACAACTTAAAAATGTTTGAATATTCAAAAACATCAAAGCGAAAGCAGTTTAGTATAAAACTAGAAACATATGTTGAAACAGGAGTTTTTCTTCCATCTTGTGAGTTGAAACCTCAGGAAATTCAATTCCACTTCTCAGAACATCTCAAATTCCTCAGATAGGCATAACCTAGCAGCCTTTTCCACCGCTGCTTGTTTCACCACTTCCGCTGCTGGTACCTACACAAGTTTTACAGCTGCTTTGATCCTGGCAATACAGGAGTCCTATCACAGCAGTTTTGTATGTGGGGCCACATTTTCAGGGGTGTATTTTGAGCACAGCTGTGCAAATCTGCTTGAAAAGGCAACCTAGCACAGGTCTGTTTGGGACACCAGCCAGCTCTGCCTGGCACGCGGTGAAACACAAATGGAGGTTTTTCTCAGCTCTAATAATCACAGCCAGACCTGGCGCTGCTTAATTTAACAGCAAGGCTCAGAGGCCAAGGTTTTCTGTTAGCAGAATCACGTGGGAACTGTAAAAGGCTCAGAATGTCTGAAAACCAGATAGCTTATTCAGATGGCTGAACAGCGGGCTTGGGGACACCACTCCAGGCAGACAGTTTCAAAAGCCTTGGCTATTCCAGCTGTAGGAAGGAAGGTGATGAGCACTGTTTCTTTATATTGTGAGGAGGTACAGGTATTCAAATAACTGAGCCATATTGCTAAGTTAAGAAATCTTGCCTCTGATCTAGTGCATATTATATTGTCCCACTTTCATTTGGGTATTTGTAACTTTATTACGCAAAAGTCAGTCTTTACTAGTGAATGGAAAAGAAATCAGGTTTATCCTCATAACTGTCTTTTCTTTAGAAATGAGGAAAACATTTTCACTGCTATATTTTTGCCTAGCAGAAAATAGAAAGGATAACATAGAAATGTGCTGGCATGGGTGAACTGGTGCTAAGACAGACCAGGACGGAGTCTCAGGGGAGACACAAGGAAGCAGATATTGACATAAGCAGCAGGAGTGCCCTCCGTTGGACACCTCAAAGGTAAAGTTTGTCACCTATCCAGGTCTTCCACCATCTTTCCTCAGAACCCATCTGAACTGTGCTGGCAGCCCACTTCCAGCTGATCCTGCTCCCCAGTCCTCCAGATGTCCAACCAAGTGGCCACAGACACGAGTCCCTTCTCCTCCATTCACCCATCAGGTTGTTGCTTTGACACTGAGTCCTGTGACCCAGACTGGATGTGATAGGCACCTGTCCAGCTGTCCATGGTGGCACACAACAGTCTCTGGTCACAGATGAGCTAGACTTTGTCTGGAGTACATCTCGTGAGAGGCCAAAGGAGATAACATGGTGTTTGTCCCCCAGACATCTCCTACAGAGGCTGTGTGGCCCATTGCAGCTCAGAGGTTGGGTGCTGTGTCTTCTGAATCCTACACTTTAGTTTGATCTCCATTTTATTCAGGAAGGAAATGTTTGTGTCCTGGAAGCAAGAAGCACAGAAAAGTTCACATTCAGTTATTTTCCATCAAAAAGAGGGTGGCCACATCCTTGGCCTAGCAATACCTGTCCCTGATCCATGCTTCCCACTGACCCTGCTGTTGCTCTTGAGAGTGAGGCGTAAGCTCACAGCAGGGAAAGGCTGTGTGAATCCCTGCCCCTGGTCTTTCTAGCCGGCACAGGCAGAAGTGTCCTGAATGCACAGTCCTCCTGCACTAAGCCTTCTTCTGCCCTAAGATGAGCAGCAAATTGGCCAGGTGCTGCTTGTGGTGGGCCTTCATAGTGCAAACAGATGCTCTTGGGTCACTGCGAGCTGCATTTACTACAGATTTCTTCTCCTTCCCTGGCAGGCACATCTTCTCTTGAACACTATCTGGGTCTCCACCTCAGCAATACTCACTGCCTCTTCAACAGATGTCGAAAGCCAGTTCAAGCACTAAAACAACAATGTCCTGCAGAGTTTTCATTTACCTGTTAGCAAGCAGATTGAAATCACTGGTTACATGCCTATCCCTGCTATGCAAAGGCCAAGGAGCTTTAACTCTTTGCTTGAGGCTAAGGAAGGCTGGCAGCAAGCTTGCCTCTCACGCCTCTCTGCTCTCTCCCCTCTGCCGTATGAAATTGCTGCAGCCCTGTAACCTTGATGAGCAGTACTGCCAATTAATTACAGCACAATTCTGAACCCAGCAGGCATCTGCAGGGAGACTTCAGATATTGAGGATAAGGGCAGCGAGACAGTGCCGCTTCACTCGAGGCACTAGGTCCAGGTCACTAGAAAGACCTGGGGGAGGACACAGGGTTTTGCTCTCTCCTGGACACCTCACATATCCAGATGCAGATCCAAAGTCTTCCATCCCCTCTGAAGGAAGACTGTCTCAAAGAATGTGTGCTTGGGGATGTCTTCATGCAGCACATTTATGAGGGCTTCCTTGATAAAAGACATATGCCATCACCACATCCCTCCTGCCCTGTTGCAATTGGACATTTGTCAACTCCACAGCAAGACTCAGAGCTGCCCTAGGCACTGACATTTTATTCAGCAGAACAGTGTAATTTAATAATCTCTGGAGGAAAATGATAGTTTTTCATTGTCAGAGAAGTTGAACTTTGAAATATTTGTCTTAAAACCCATAAGTTGGAATTCAGGTGTTTCCTAAATAGAAGCTTATCAAACCGTAAATACCACCATCATCCATCATGACAGAGGGAGACAGTTATATTGCAGGAATTGTATCACAGAAGATGTAGTTCAGCTGAGAAATGTGAGTACAAAAATATACAGAAGTATAAAGAAACCAAATTGCACCTACCCCAAGAAAACTCAAATGCAGTAAGTTATTTCAGTGTATGAATTTAAGAGAAATTTAAACAAAGACCTTTTTTTTCTCCCCAGAAAAGGCATGCAGTGAAAACACATATTTTTCAACAGTTAAACAGTTTAAATAAAACAATTCAATGAGTTTTATCGAATTATTCTGTTACAAATAATACTAACAAGTAAAAACTGGTTAAGACAGCATAAAAAGCCACACCACCGCCAGCAGACACATTCCAAACAGGGAACAAAACAGTCTGGGGACGCTGGGTGGTTCAGCTTTCCTAGCACAGCCTAATCGATAATCTTGGACACGAACCTTGCCAACAGCCCTGAACAGTGGTACACACAAGACACAAACACTGGCTTCTCGGAGGGAAGGAGTCACCTCTGACTGCACAGGACCAATCACCGTGGACCTGATCCCCTGTGCACATCTGGGGCTTCAGGCAGCAAGCTCCGAGCTCATCCATAGGGATGTGGTATTCATCCTGGCTAAAACCATTTCCCAACAAGAACACCTAAATTTCACCATGATTCCTGCTATCCAAATGAGTCTGCTACATAAGGTTTTCAAAGCTGTGGAAAGGGAAGACCCCTTTGGAAATGTGCTATTAGGCCTATACAGTATAATCATAGGTCATTCACTCTCTTTTGGAGAAAGAATGTGTTACCTGGGAGCTCTGGCAGGTTACAATCCTGCCGTGTGCCAGCAATGCCATACGGATGCAAAAATAAATATAAACACCACAATGACATGTAATAAATAAGATGCAAAAAAGTAATAATTCACCTCAAATCGGCACTAGTAAAGCTTCAGCTGCAGAACCTGAGTCTGTTCTTCAGAAAATATGTAGACCAAGAGGAATAAGGATGCCAACAAGAATGATCAGCTGTCTAGAAACTGCTGTCTTCCCAGGAAAATTGAAGTAATGGAATAGGTTGCCTTGGGAAGCTGAGGAGGTTTCTAAGAATAGGTTAGAGAACGTCTGTCGGAAATGGTTAAATTATATTTGATCTTATCTTGTGACAGGGGAAGGGACTAGCTGGCCCTCAACATCCCTTCCAGAGCTATTTTTATGTTTCCATGACAACTGTTCTGCAGATACACTTTTTCATTGTATCAAGGCACCGAGGTACTCTAAGGTGAATCATGAAAGCAGCTTTTGGGGGTTGACACTTAACACCCACATGTGAATTGCTAATAACAGGTTTTCCCTTGATTGATCCTCATATTAATTATCTGAAGACACTTTCATCTAAATCCTTCATGAAACCATTTTCATCATAAGTGCCTCCTAATACTGAAACTCTGCCAAGGATGGGATGACAGCCGCAATATCGCACCCATTTTTGGTAGGACAGAGAGGGAAGAATAACATTTCCTGTAGTCACTACTAAAGGAAGCTCTTTTAAGCAAGATTTTCCAGCTAGAATTTGCCCAGGTATCCCAGAGCTCACATCACTGCTCTTTTAAAAGAAATCTTAGGACAAATGACCAGAGAGAATTTGAATTTGTATTGCCTGGCCGAGATGGGACTATGCAGCTGCAGCCTGGGAAGGGATCTCAGGAGTCACTGGACATAGAGCAGGACCAGCACAGGAGATGCCGCCAGTTTGGACATACTGGAAAGGAAGCCAAAGAAGAAGCTGCGAATTGTGAGACTGCAGATCAGCTAGGATTGATAAAGAAATACTCAATAAGCAAATATTCTTGGCCAGGGAAGCAGCTTTAACAAGGGGTTGACACAACAGCAGTAGCATAGACGATGAAAACAGCTACTGAGTGACAGTGAGCTGGTGGCACAAGTCAGATATAGCAGATGAGACAGGGTAAATTCACTTCGCCTGTTAGACACAAGCTTAAATTTTCCTCCCTAAGTGGTATTCTACACCCTCCTTATGTAACTGTAGGAAAATGTTAGTTAAACAGACTCTTGACTGCTACCCTGAGTGATCTCTTAACCAGCCTGGCGCGCAGCTTGGCAATCGGCTAGGATTCAAAATCCCGGATGGAAAACTGTGAAACAGAAGCACTTGCCACGTAGCACATTGGCATCCTGCGGAAAAGACCTTGGCCTGAGACCAGGTACTTCTGAGTAACACAATCAACCCCTAGGACAAGCTAGCATGGATACTTTTTAATTCTAATTTATACATTGCTTAAACAATTTTGGTCAGCAACAGATGTACAAGAGTTATAAAACGATACAAGCACCTACACAGACATAAAAACAGCAATTACAGAGTGATGTTACATTCCTGTTAAAAAAACAACCACTTCCCTCTCCCTCTGAACTGTTTTTCTGGAATTTTTTCCTTTTGCAACACACCATCTCTCTTCAGTTTCACATGATATTCCCACAGGGCCAATCCAGGACACATGCTTGCAGGGACATCAGCTGGTCCCCAAACATATCCAATGCCCCTTCACAGACCTGCTTGCCTGGAGATGCAGCCAGACAGCCACGGTTAAAACTGGACCAGGCAAGGCATTTTAACCCACGGCTGCTCTTACTGAACCAGGAGGCAGCAGCAATGGTGTGAGAAGCGGGTCCTGGTTCACATCTCACCAGGACCGATATTTAAGTTGGGAACATATTGGTGTGCAGCTGCTGTGAGTGAGGTCAAAGTGAGCTCTCACGAACAAAAGGCAGTACAGAACAGAGGCAGCTCTAGGTCAAAGTCATAGGAAAGGCACTGTGATGCTTAATTGCATTTATAGTTATGCTATACGTTATATCATGCATTAAGTTCTTCCTGCTCCTGCAGTCAGCCAGCAGTCCAGGACTAAGTCACTGAGGAAATGGCCTTCAGTTCCTCTCCCAACCCATGTGTGGCTTGTGAGGGGCTTCTCCATCCCTGTGGGAGCATGCAGGACACAGGCTAGGACAGCTGGCATTGCTGCCCTCCATCAACCTATTTAACTGCCAAAGATCTCCTCTGGCCTCCAAGGAAGATACAGGAGGTGAATACGCAATAGGTTAAAAGGAACTGCGGGGACCTTCGTAGAAGTGTGTGGAAATGAGATGAAGATGCATCACTTTTATTTTTATTACTGTGCAATCCTTTCACCACACAGGATGAATCCAGGCAGCAGAAAGGATTCTTCAACTGTGCTTCTCAGTATTACCGAGAGTGGGTGACTCTACTGTAACTCTAGCTACTCCAGATTAGGTATCTGTGGTCTAAGGGATTTGTTTTGATTCCTTCTGTAGTCAACAGATAGAGAAAGGCAGCTGCAAAGGGGTGATTCACCCCACCCTAAAATAGATGGAATGAGTCATCCCCAGACAGGCTTATCTCCTTCCACTGATTATAGAGAGAGACCAGACAAATAGCTTAGGTGAGATGCCATGGCTTTTAGATGGCTAAAATTAAATTAGTAGTATCCCACTCTGTGATCACAAAGACCCTTGGGTTTCCCAGCCCAATGATTTTGCTAACAGATAGAAGTTTTTCCATCTTTCTCTTGTGATAAAATGATACCAAGTGTTCTTGTGTATTTGGAAAAGCATAGTCCAACAGAGGTCTCAGCTCTCAGCAAAATTAGCAGAAGTTGCAAAGGAGGATAAATAGGGCTCCAGGCAGCTGGACTCAAAGAAAATCCAGGCTAACTTACGTGTGATCCTTAGTCACGTAACAGAATGGGGTCTGTTTATTATTAGAAAAATGCATTTTGTGGTCCCCCAGCAGCACTCGCTATCATGGTTGAGCAAACAGACCATGAGAAACTTTCTGCAGACACTGAACAAGGAACCTCACTGAAACATTGGAAGATTAGAAGGTGTCTAAAACCGGCCCTCTTCTGCCAGCATTTTGTGTAGAGTCTGCACTCTAGCCCCATCCTCTCCTCTCCAGTGCAGGTGTCAAGAACACTCTGACGTCCTGACAGAGAAGAGAAGGAAGGTTTGTCACAGCAGACTAGAAACGTAGCCATTTACCTTCTTAAAACTTCAGCATGTTTTAAAGAATAATAAATAGTGACCCATTACATAGCTCAAGGTAAAGCAGCCAAAAACAAATGAAGTCAATTTTGCTGCATAAGGTATGAGGCAGGACGATTGCGAGGGCAAAATGTCACGGCTGAGAAAAGACGGGAGCGGTGGGATGGAGGGGGAGATCAGAGCTCCGGGACTGAGGCAGAGAGCAGAACAATGTCTTTGCACTGGCAAACACATTTCCTGCAGCATCAGTATTTGCTTTGGTTGCATTTTCCATGTGACATATGCCAAGGTGGCAGAGCTGTGGAAGCATAAAGCCTAAGGACAGTGGCAGTTCCTCTAGAGCCTGTGGTAGAAGGAGGAACATCCCAGTGCAGGCTAACGGCCCGTGATTAGAGCTGCGAATGACACAGTGTGGGTATAGACTTAGACCCCAAGAAACAAGAG
Source organism: Eurypyga helias (assembly GCF_000690775.1). Classification (NCBI taxonomy): domain Eukaryota; kingdom Metazoa; phylum Chordata; class Aves; order Eurypygiformes; family Eurypygidae; genus Eurypyga; species Eurypyga helias. Next base: position 27,117 of record NW_010264984.1, on the reverse strand, counting down.
TGAGCTGCTGCTTGGCAGTGTCTGGAGCACAAACCAAAGTAAATCTATTTCAGCACAGCTGTACTGGAAGTGGGGAGATCATACAGCTAAAATCTCTAACAGCTGCCAGGGCCTGACCATTTTTGGAACAGCTGTAGTGATTTAAGGTGTTACCTCCTGTGTTGGGAGAGGTCTCCAACGCTCCCGAGAAAAGGAAGAGTTAAATAACATCAACCCACAGTCCTAGAGCTCCTTGACTTGGGAGACTTAGACCACCTGGTAGGTAGATACAGAAGGGAGCAATCCTCTGGGTGGTTGCAGCAATAAGGAGCTAAAATCCCTGCTTCCCCTTTCTTTAGACAAATAAATCTTCATGTGGTTGCCTTGATGGAAAAGCAGGCTGTGGTATGCGGACCTCTGGGAGAGATTCAGCTTACCCTTTTGGTGGGGGGGAGATACCAGCATGGCAAGGCTGCTGCCGGCCACCTGCCTTCCCATGACTCTTGATGGAGTTCGGCAGTGGCCGTTCGGCTGCCTGCTCCTGTTGCGGCTGCACTGGGATGTGATGATCCCTAGAAGCCCACATCTGAGGGAGATAGGCTTCTCCATGCCAGGTGATTCTGTATTTACCTTCCCATCCCTGGAGTTTGTGGCTTGCTGAGAAAATAGGTCACTAAAAAAACTCATGGAACAGGAGTACAGGACCCTTAAAAAAACCAGCAGAATAATGAAATGAGTGAGTTAGTAGCTCTTGGAGATCTGCTTCCAGCAGGGCTGGGTGTGCCTTCCTATTTGTATTTGACAGTGTTTTTCTCACACCATTAAGGACAAGTAGCACAGACTTTGCTGCTCTGCGTGGGGGCAGCGAGGAGCCCATCAGAACTGAGCCCCAGGGAGCTGCTCCTGGGAGACTGTGCTTTCTGTTGCGAGGTCCCCGTCTGAACAGTCTCCCCGCATGTCTCCTACCAAGGCTCCAGAGGCAAAGCAACAGAAAAACACTCTGTGCTAACACTTCCATGTGGAGAGTTGTTTCGGAAACTGTTGTCCCTGCCAAGAGTTAAAAAAGGCATTTTACCTAAAGGAAATGAGTCCTGCCAGACAACGAGCTATCAGATCCCTTCCAGATGGAATTTGTACTTAGAAGCCACACTGTGCCCTGAGGAACCACTTTACAGAGCAGGAGGCACTGACCTTGGAGGAAGCGGAAAGGTTTGCGTGGCTCCTGCATGCCTGCTGCAGATGAGAGCTGAGGCTCCTTTTAATGGACAAACGAAGCTTTTGTGGACAGGGTCAATGGCAATACAGATAGGTATGAAAAGAAGCATGGAAGAAGGCACTGAAGGCCTCAATGCTTTTGGAGGTAATTTGGTTTCTCCCAAGATGAAGCAGGGGTAGTTAAATAAGTTATGGACATGGGCAGGAGTCCCAGATGTAGGAACAACATATAATGGGGCAGTAATTGCAATTCAAATGCTGTGAAACCCAGGAACATCAAATTGCTGCTGATACTAGCATTATGCACTATGCTGTGCCATTATATGGCCTGACACAGCCATTTTCTGCATCGTCTCATTGAACAGCTTCTACCTCAGAGCTGGAGTCATGCCTGGCCACTGTGCTCTCTGGGCTGGCAGCACTCACCCCTCTTCCCTGCAAAGAGCTAGAGTGGAGCAGGGCTACCTGCATGCTATGGAGCTTCAGAGTGGGTTTATGCCCTGTTTTCAAGAGGGATGTGGGGAAAAAAGGCGTCCTACATAGTAAGCTGTGCTTGTGTCACAATAGCCCCAGGGATATGTCTTCATTTCCCAGGTAAATCAAATCACAAGGGGAGCAGAAGGCTTATGACCGTCCAAGAGACACAGATGCACAGCGAGCCCTGACCCTCACTGCCTCTTTGTCCAAGACTGGTGGTATCACGCTATGAGGTGAATCATAGTGCCAGTTTCCCTTGTTTTTATGAAAGATGCAAGTGGTATTGTCCATAGCTGCTACATGATCTGCTTCCTCTTTCAAATGTTCTTCCAAGTACAACATTCCTTCCCTGTTCTCTTTTCTCTCCTCTTCCCTTCTTCCTAATCCCTTCTCCACAGACGAGTCATTTGTCCCTGTTTCCTCAGACTAAATGCCCATCAAAATCTCATCCACCAGAGGTGGAGAAAAGGGACTGCAAGGTCCTACATACCAGTCCCCAAGACTTCGCGATGCCTTGCACAGACCAGCTGCGGCTGCCCGCTCCAAAACTTTCCAGTCACTCCTGTCTTGACATCTCAGGGGTATTAGGGGGGCAGTACAATGACTTGTAAATGCCAACAAAGCTGAGCGTGGGGTGCTTGAGGAGTGGTGAAGGATCTTGTTCTGCTCTTCCCCGTCCGTTGCTTACCCACACTTGCCACACGCTCAGGAGCCCATAGCTCTCTAATCCAAACAACATCATCTCTTTGGTTTTAGTTGTGCAGGAATGAGATTACCAGCAGGATTCTGTGAATAAACTCATGTAATTCTTACACAAGGTCAGGTATTTGGACTGCTAATTTTGACAAACTTCATCACTCACATTTCACTCAAGCACTTCACTACAGATTTTTATACAGGTGTTTTCAAACAGTTGAAGGCAGAGGGGTCAGGGGAGTCTCACCTACCTGAGTTTCAGGTCAGTTTCAGAGTAGGGCACTTTGTCAAGGAAAAGAGGGCAGGGAGCGGAGGGAAACCAGACTGCTCACAGTCTAGTCCCGATGTGGTTTTGGTGTTGTAGGATTAATTAACTTCATTGCGAGCAGTCAGAAAACAGCTCTAATGTACACTGCAGCTGCAAGCGGTGTAGACACAGTGTGAGGAACAAGGAGTTGCCACTATTTCATGGTAGTTACATGCCTGAAACCAGTTGCCATTGCTCTCATCTAATGTCTAGAGTGTTCTTTCACTCATCTCCCTCTGAACAACTGCCACCAACAGCTAAGAAATGTCCCGGGACAGGGCGTGGAGGAAAAAAGCCAAAGGCTCTTGCTTAAACCAGTTCTGAGCTTTCATTCACTTCAGAGGAGTCACCCCAACCACCCAGAGAGGAAAGTTTTAGACCCTCAGGACTAGATCCTGTTTCCTGGGAGGTCAGTGACTAATCCCCCAGGAATGGCTGTGGTGTGAGATTGCTGTTGCAGTCACAGCTCGCCCCAATGGTGGGCTGAATGAGGCTTGGAGGAACAGCCAAGGAGCTCCATAATTCTTTGTGTTGCCCAGTAATTGTGCAAACATCACTCTCTCTCACACTGATCCTTGCCATCCACCCTTGCCAGCCTAAGAATCTCACCTCTGGCTGAGATAGAATCATAGAATCATAGAATGGTTAGGGTTGGAAGGGACCTTTAAAGATCATCTAGTTCCAACCCCCCTGCCATGGGCAGGGACACCTTCCACTAGGTCAGGTTGCTCAAAGCCACATCCAGCCTGGCCTTGAAGACATCCAGGGATGGGGCATCCATAACATCTCTGGGCAACGTGTTCCAGTGCCTCACTACCCTCTCTGTGAAGAATTTCTTCCTGACATCTAATCTAAACCTCCCTGATTTCAATTTATACCCATTACCCCTTGTCCTATCACTAGATGATTGTCACTGAGATGCTGGATGAAGAGTGGTCAGAGACATGACACGGCAAAGGATGGAGTGAACTTCCCTGGCAATGACATTTGCAATTTCCTCTCCAGGAAAGCTCCACTTAATCTGTCCTGGGGTAGACGTGACCATCAGGAGCTTCACGCTTTCTGGGGTGGGGAGACCTGAGACCCTGAACTGGCCTGCTTTAAGGTATGAGAAATGAGAGCAGAAGAGTGGGAAGACAAAAGTTGCTCCATACTATCTTTCGTACCCTTCATACCTGAGGACCTGTATTAATCTAAATCAGGGGACTTGAAGCTCACAGTTCACCTCTCGGAGGACAGTCAGACTAAAACACCCACCCCCTTTAACCTTCCTTCTGAGTCAGTGTCAGAAATAAGAGCCTGCATGTTGGAAAGCCCGTTGTGCTCCAGCAGTGCCAGAACAGGCTGGAAACTTCCCTATTCTTGGAAATCCCCCATCAGCTGCAGCAGCCCCAGACTGAAGAGATGAACCAGAAATGACCAGCATTGCACTCCTGGAAAGCCCAACCAGCCCATGGAGCCGGGCAGGGGCTGTGAAGAGCGTTGCAGTCAGTGGGGCAGAGCCTTGTACACTGCAAAACAGCAGGACGGTGAAGGACAGGAGGAGAGTGGTGGAGAGGAGCCTGGGATTTTTCAGCAGGGAATAATTCAGGAAAATGAGGATGACTGAGGGGATTTTTCCTTCCTCCCCCATCCTCTCGTGTGGGACAGAAGTTACCAGGGGTCAGCTGAGACTGGGGGGGGACCAGCATCTGCTTCCTCTGCATTTTCACTTTGTTTATATACTTATATTACTGTCTGGAAGAAATGTCTTCTGCATTCCAGACAGGGATAATGAAATCCATTCAGGGTAGGGGGAACAGGGATGGCGGGTAAGGCGGTCCAAGCCAGGGCCTTGGCTGTGCACAGGCAACAGCCCAGCAGTTCCACACCATTGCCATACACCCTGACACACAGGAATCGGCTTCCTTCAGCCTCCTCCCCCTTCCTCCCACTGCCCCTTCTCTTCCCCTCTGTCCGGTTCCCTCGGGAACCAAAGTGCACTCATCAGCCTGGGACTTGCTCAGAATATTCAAAATCCCTTTCTCATTAGAGTTTTTCACATCAAATTGGTTTGATAAACGTTTTGACTTCTGCATACCACTGATAAACTCTGAAGGCTGCTCCCCTCCTCCCTCTACCCTTACTGTAAATATCTTGCAGATGCTCTGCTCATTTTTCTTTTATTATAGCCAGCTGGCAACTTTGTTGGCATGCCAAAGAATTCCAGTCCTCCTAGCAAAGCAACCTTTTAGGCTTTAACTCTGGATGTTTTCTCACCAATATATCTATCAGTTGATATTTTTAAGATTTCTCTTTAATTTTGCCATTAGACCAATGGACAGAAAGTGTAATCTAGAATGAGCATCTTCAGAAAACGCTGTCCAGCAGAATGAGAATATTAAACAGATGCAGCTGAGAAACATTATAGAAATGGCCAAGTGAATTTCACAGGTTAGTGCCTTCATACAAAACACTTAAACCAGTCTATAGCACTTTATAATATGGATAGAACTTTCTATTAAATTCCTTAGCTGGGGCTAAAAGTTTGCCTGTAAGGGCCCCATTCAGTATTGAATTTTTATTTGTTGGGTATATCCCAGACATTTCCAACTTTATTTTTTTATAATACTACTATTATTTTCACCCCTATTAAATGCTAAATGCTTTTCCATAGGAGAAGCAGCTAAGCAGCTAGCAGGATCTGCTAGGTAGTACCGCTGTTGGCATCAGCATGCACAAAATGCGTTAAGTCCATGAGGCTGACATCCGAGGAATGCACACAAAATCACAGGAAAAATGTGCTGGACACAGTTGATTTGGAGCCCCCGTGGTGCTGTGTGCTGTGTGAGGAACAGAGCTGGAGAGGCAGGAATTCAGTTCTGTCTGTATCAACGGTGAGAAGAACAGACGAAGCGCAAGGGAGGGTGGTTTGAAGCTGGTTTAGTATAACCTGTCTTTAATGGAGCTCGTTAATTTGGACTCTGGGCCACAAAAACCCAGCCACACAGCTTCCAGGCAGCCTGAAGCACAGGCAAGGCGAGACTGTTTCCACTCACCAAACACCACACAGGCAGATGCCCAGAGCAATGGGCTTGTCTGCAGGAAGCCAAGTTAAGCCTGTGGTTTTCAAGCGCCCCCAGCACTCGCTCCTCTCCCATCACCGCCCCCGTGTTATTCCCACGCAGCATCCTGAGCAACGCTGAAGGGAATCGCAATGGGCAACAGCTTTTTCTCCTTCTCCACGTACACTTTTAGCACAGAGGAGTTGACTGACCCGCTCCAACATGTAACATCACATGTGGCACTGTAAACAGTTGTTTGAGCATGAGTAACAGGGAGGCGTGAGGATGACACAACCAGGAGCGTGGGTAGGAACTGGTTAGGCGGGTGTAGCTGCTGGGAAAAGCATCTACAAAGTTTGGCTCAGAAATGGAGAGGTTGATCTGCGGGTATAGAGGAAAGACAGAAGGGGTAATAATTTGGAGAGGACAAAGACAGGAACCCACAGAACAAGAGTGAAATATCAGAGAGGTCTGAGGAGTGCCAGGAGAGGATGGAGCAGTGAAACTGAGGGAGAACAGCATTTTGAGGAGCGTCTGGTGAGTGGAGTGGCAGGAGCAGAAGCCAGATTGATGGTGTATCAGAGAGTTCTGGATGCGAAAGATTTGAAATGAAGTTATGGATTCTGCTTCTGAGGCAGAAGTGATTGATTTGTGTACCACCATTACTTTTATTCAGCCTAACAAATGCAAGGTTGTTTGCTGTCACAACATGACTCAAGCATTTTCAAGGACAAGATCTGGAAGACAGTTAAATATATAAACAGTTGTGCCTAACTCACTTGGATGGATGCACTGGTAAAAAAATGCAACACTGACTTAAAAACATTATGGATGCTCAAGTAAAAACTGCTTGTATCCCTGCACCCTGCACACACAATATTTCCACTTTACCCTTTCCCCTGCAAATACCCTCTTTGCCTTTGACTTGTGCTTTGGATAAAGAGGCAACCACACAGAGATGAAGGGATACAGGAAATCTGACTGATCAGCTGCCTACTGACTCTTGGCAAGTGACAATGTTGTACAAATGGATCCACAAGCCACGTGTGCAGCGTCAGACAGAAGCACAGCTGAGTTACTTGCTTCCCCTAGCTCAGCACCACCTCTGAACCACAGCCCAATTCATCGGCTACTCACAACCGAAACACTATCTCTGAACTCCCCTGGGATTAGTCCAAGTCCTGCCGCTGTGTCAGCATACAGCCATCCTGCCTGTCCCCGCTAGCATCAGCCCTAGCCCCTTGCAGTCCTTTGGGGTGAGTCCCATCCCAGCCTCATCAGCTTGACCAGACTTTCCCCTTCCCTTCGCAACTAGTGTCAAATCCAGTCAAGGTCTAAGAACTTGAATTTCCCAACTCCAGTTACCCACTTACGTTCATTAGCACATCTAAACCTTAACGCAGAGATGCCTTCCCCCCAAGTCTAATCACTGGGCTCCTGCCTTAGTCCTTTCCAATTTTCTCCTTCCAGATCCAGTGCTAGCTGAGTCATGAACTCAACCAGCTTGAACCCAAGTCCTTTGCAGTGACCTCTTCACCTGTGGGGCAGGGAAGTCCTGCAGCTCACAGCAAGCTGGGACAGAGGCTGCTTAGTCAACACGCTCACTGGCCTGACCTGCCTTATGGGTGTGCAGAGCAAACCAAAACCACTAAACAAAATGTGTTTTACAGTGAATACATAGCAGGGTGCAAACACGGTGGAGCTGAGAAGGATCTTCTCATGTATATGATGATGTCTGGAGAAGGAGGAGTTGGAGACAAATGTGAGACAGCGGCCTTTCTAACTGTGAAGTGCAGGCAGGAGGGGAGCCAGGATCCCTGCAGGACTTGACTATCACAGTCTTGATGAAGCCATGGAGTTTTCCCATGGGCATGAAAGGGTCAGCATAGGTAGAAAGATGTAACTGGTTGGACAGAAAGGAAACCTGGGTCTCATTAGACCACCTGGTTGCTAGGCAGGGGATGCCAGGCATCAGCATCTACAGTACAGAGCAGGCCAGAGGAATTACAGGCAAGGGACAGGCCAGTGAAGCAGCAAAGGAGGTTTTTCTCTTTTACTTACTGTAACCTTATTTCCAGCCTTGTAATGCAAAGCCAGATCCTGTTTCTTTCTGAAGAAACTCTTAGTCTGTCTTTATCCTTACATTCCTCTGCAGCTGGAGGTGGTCCAAGTGGAACTGTTGGATTCGGTGGCTTTTTTTTTGGCTTGAGATCTTGAGATAACTTATGCAAATAAAACGCTGTGTACCATCCCTGTCTTGGGTGTTTGCACTGTGTCATCTGTTTAGCTTCATAAACTCCAAGGACTCTCCCTTGACTCCTTCAAGCTGAGCGAAATGGGAAGTAGATGTCATGAAAAACAATTAAAGAGAAAAACGTGACTGTATATACACAGACACACTCAGTCAGAGGCCTCATACACTGGGAGCTGGTCCTTATCAGTCCAGGGGCACACAGCCAGGTAGTCTGAAAAGTTGCTAGGACATAGACACGCAACTGCAACACCTGCAAATGTTGTTTCATGATTACAATATTGTGTGAAATTGCACCACCTGTAGTTACTGAAAACCTGACTAGTAAATGTGAGGTCCAGTTTGACATAGATCTACAATATATGTATAAAAAAACCAACAACTTCCTAACCTTGCACATATATATAAATCAGGCTCTCAGGCCATGTATTTGAGTCTGTAATACAGGTTTTACTATAGACAGCTTTAAACTTCTGACACTTTGCTCCCCTATGTTGAGCCCAACTGAGTTATTTCATTCCCGAAAGAAGGAGCTTTGTGTGGAGCAAAACTGAGATCAATCATTTCGGTGAATGAGGGTTTGCATCTCTCTTCACTTCCCCTCTCTCCTACCCCACCAGGTCCTGAGAAGCTGGCCAGCAATGATTCCCATAGAGGCATTGAGGTAGTTGTGAACTGCTGATGCAGCTACCATCCAGACGTGCCTATTTCTCCCTAGTAAGGCAAAGTGTAACATAAGTTCTGTGAAAGTTATTCTGCACTCGTTTAGACCACGATTTTCAGGAAGAAATCTGCATCTCTTCTAAATCCCTGTAATTTACAATGGGAAAAAGGAGCATGAAGCAAACATACATCTAAATTACCTGGATATGGGCCTCACCAGAAAAATTTAAAATGCTTCTGTGGTCACAAGAACAATTTTCACTCCATGTTTCTGGACTTCATAACACACCACCAAAAGCACTCGACATTGGAAAAGTTAAGATCTCTTAATGGAAATATTATAGACTTGTAATTTGCTTAGGCAGCATTTTCTGTAAAAAAGATTTCTTACTATTCTAAGGAAATTAAAAACGTATGTTTTGTGTTCATATAAAAAGCACAGCCACTAACAGAGAAAGGCCAGTAAACAGCTGGAGTGTTGCACTGGAAGTCTTGGTGCAGTGCTATTTTAAGGACAGTTGGAAGGAAGTATAGACTGCTCTGCTGAAAGACAGTAATAGACCTTTATGGACAAGATTTAGCTTGAAATATAATGGACAGCATAATCAATATTAAGGAAGTACTGAAACTGGTTTAACCTTGAGGTGGACTTCTCTTTGGGCTTGAGTTGCCATTTACACAAGGGTAATGTCCTTGTCGTCAGAGTTGTTATTCAGAAGGTGCAAACCAGAACAAAATTTGTCTTTGGCCACATTTATTGTTACGATAACATCAGGCCGGCGAGCTCTGAAGAGGGACGTTACCTTCAGCTTACCCAGCTTGCCAGATGCTGTTAGGGGCTAAAGGAACACTTTACCCAAGATGGTAGGTAGCTTGTTTTTTCCATGACACCCTCTGAATTACAAGCCAAAGGCTCAAGTTATATTTACTTGTGGTACTCAAATGCAGGGACAGCTACATGCTTTTAGGATTTACTTAGTACATATCGAAGTGTAAATCCTCAGTGGACATGTCTGAGTGAATGACACAGATCGTATTGCTGGCAACATTGTAAAGCAGACACATGGAGTTGTACACGTTGAATTAGATTTCCAAATACCTTAAGTGTGCCAGATGAGTGAATATATATAGAATCGCCATTCTTCTGTTATTAAATCCATTAGTTATCTGTGAAACAATGAATTCCAAGTAGGTCCTGGCCACCATTAAAGAGTTCTATGGAGGAAAAAGTATTTAAACAGTGATAAATGATTTGAGGTATAGATCTCTAAAATAAGTGGATGTTCAATGTTTCAAGCACCCACATTAAAAAATGAAAGATCTTTCATTTTATCCTGCAGCCAGGACTCCAAAATGGAGTCACCCAAAGCCACTATTTTGCAATGACAAACTTAATTTCAGCCCTTTGCAAACTCAAGCTATGTTGTCTAGACCTGAAACTAAATCCCTGTGCAGTTTCAGCATGTCCAGATCAAGGGTTTAGCTCTGGACTTTTTTATAGAAAGTGGCACAGCTGAAACACTTTGAATATAATTGAAACATGCCCGAGGTCAGTGTTGGTGAGGATCCAGGTTTCGTTTCTGGCTCCTCTCTAATTTAAACCCTCTATTTGATGAATTTACTTAGAATAACAAAGGCTGAAGGCAAAATGGCCTGTGGTCATGCCTGGAAAGTGAAAGGGTTTTTTTTTACCATGAAAAGTTTATATTCATCATACTAGGAATTTAGACTGACTTCTACCATTTTTAAGTACTACTGTGTCAAGGAAATGGGACAAGCAGAGAATTCTACGGTATCTCTAATAAAGGATATCTGACAACTGAAAATCAGCTTAAGCAGGGATTATCAAACTGTAATATTCTCAGTTAATAGTGAGTACATTCATGTTAGAGAGCTAATGGTTTTAAACAGCAACTCACTCTCACACCCACACAGCCCTAAGCGGTGTTTTGGCACACTTTCTGGCACGTCTGCAGGCCTGCCAGGGCTGCCCTGACGATGAGTTTCCCAGCTCACAAACGCGTGGTGCCTGACTGAAGCCACGCAGGACGAGCTGACCTGCCGTGTGAACTCTTCACGGTTGTTTCTGTGGTGTCTGGACCCTGTGGAATGTGAAAGTTTCCTGTTTCACCAGTGTACCATGACTTGCATTTTGGGCAGAGAAACATGTAAACATAATTAGGTGGCTGGCAGCTAGAATTCCCTTTGAAAATGCAGTCGGGCTCTGTGGCTTTCATTTCTATTTTGTTTGGGACGGATTAATCTGATATTACTTGAGACTAACTTGCCTATTGCCTTAAGAATTTGGGAGTTTTCCAGCACACATTTATGGGTTGTGTGTGCCTCTGTGTCCAGAGTAAAGGTAAAGCAAAAATGGTGTGATTTTCTCCAGTCAAGCACTCTTGATTGTAAGTGATCAGAAGATGCGGTGAGTGATCTAGCTTCTTTCTGGTTTTCCTCCCAGGTAGCAAGACACGCAGCTTTTAAATACCCACTAGCAGCAGGGTCTAGGCTTTCATAACTCAAAAACCGTGTGTATTTCCCGGCTGAGGGTGATGGGCTGAAAACAGTTATTCTGCTCCCAAAGCAGCCTCCTCCTCGACCAAAGCTGCTGTTATCCGTGATGAGGCTGAGCAGAATCAATGAAAGGCCAATACGATATTGATCCCCTTCTGGGTAGGC
>NW_010264984.1:15178-15786 GCF_000690775.1 Eurypyga helias | reverse complement strand
AAAGGACTGGCAAAGGGCAAGGTCTGCAGCTGAAGGTCAGCAATCCCCTCCTGTAATTAGACAGACACACAGATACATGATTTTGCTAGAAACTACGGACAGGGAACTCGCCCTTCTCTCACTCACCTCCCCCATGGCTGGGTAGGAGGTGCAGACTCCTGGTGTCACTGCCTTTTATGTTTCTCATTATGTGAGGACACTGGAACATGTAAGGACTCTAAAAGCAGTTCTCCATGGCAGGTCTCTGGAACCAAATGGGGATTTACTGCGCTATCTGTGATGGGGGAGGAGTACTTCATGCAGATTGATTTCAATGTGTCAGGAATTTGTGTCTAAGGAGCCTGTGATTGCATTGAATAGACAGAGAGACTTCTCTAAATTGCTTTTCCAGAACACCAAGGAAGGACTTATAAAAACAGATATGTACAATGAGAATATGCTAATTTATCTTCAGTCCCCTGCAAAGCACTCAAGGGTGAGCTCTAGAAGCTGAGACCTGCTTGACGTCTGGTGCCAGGGATGTGCATTGACACCCACAAAACCCTGAAGAACATCCTTCCCTTATTTTTTCTACTTTTGTTGCATAACACTTTCCCTTTTTATGGCAC
>NW_010264984.1:11152-15167 GCF_000690775.1 Eurypyga helias | reverse complement strand
CATGTCTACTGTTTCATTTAATCTTTAAAATCTGTTTTCGACCTTTCCATTTGTCAATTCTGCACACACGTTATGTCTGCAACCCCTTTGTCCGAATGCCGACTATAGGTAATAGCTTGAGCTCACTAGTTAATTTAGGAATCCGTACTGTTACTGGCTATGGCCAAGGTTATTTGCTCAAGCAATTATCAAACACCAAGAAACACTTATTGGTAAAAAAGCACTAAAATCTTATGATCTCATCAAGTATGTATTGCAGGCGTATGCTTAAGGAAAAAACAAAACCAAGGCAGAAACTAGTTGCTGTGAAAAATCTGCAATGAGTGAGGCTGCATCAGCTGCAGATGGAGATGTCCCTTGCAGCCTAACTCCCAGGAGAGTCTCACGGACTTTGCATCCACACTGGATGTCAGGATCAGTGGGAAAAAGGGCAATGGGCATTAACCACACCTTGAAGACAACTCCCCCTGGGCTCGGGCAAAGTGGGATATTTGCATTAGTAAACTAACCACGGCCAAAGCACAGACCTCAGCATCGGACTCAAACCTTTTGTTTGCTTCAGTGTTTGCATGGCTTCGGCCTGTGTTAACAAAGGTCCACGGCAGACTGTGCTCAGCCTTACGCAAGTGTCAGCACTGAGCGGCTACCACTCCCAACAGGCAGCTTGCCCATGAGCTGCTTCGGGCACAGCTCACTAGTAGGCATGCGGTGACTGTAGGTGCTCTGTAAAGTCACAGACAGCCCAAGGGAATGGAAGAAAGTGAAGGATGCATAAAATGGTAGGAATGTTTGGTTATGTTGTATTATTATTTTAAGAAGAATGTCTCTAGCAAGAGGGAATGAGAGAAACCAGAGGAGGAAAAGGCGGAAATTGGAAAGTGTGTAAGAAAAACATACAGAGAAGGGACAATAAGCCATAAAGAAAAGACATGAAACATGATTAGGGAGAAAAAGAAGAAAAAAAAAATGAAAAGCACCATTTGGAATACAGAACAACAAAAAAAGAAATAACAAATGCTGCATCTGTGGTCAGTGCACACTTACGAACTGAGATGTCATTTGTATTCAAAAGAGTTGTGCTTTTTCTTTCACACCCAGAAAACAATCTCCTGCACCCACTTTATAATATGTTCTCCATGTTAGCTGAATACAGTTATATTCACAAACAGGTTTCTATAAATTTATGTTTGTGTATGCACATAAAAATATTTGCTGTAAATCTTCTGATATTGCTGACGTGTGTAAATGTTAGTCAGGTTAAAAAGTACTAATACAAACTCTACATTTTCAACCTTCTCCCCTGCCCCTTTCCTTTGCCCCAAAATTTGTGCTACAGGTTTTCATTGAAACTTCAGGTTGATTATGCTACATTCATAAACCAAACATACTCACAGCTCAAAAACACACACACAGCTCAAATTTTAGGGCAGAGTTACATACATCTTTCCTATTTTTCCCCGTCGGTGAGACCAGCATAAAGTGTCCCCATTGCACACTCCACCCCAGGACGTGAGCTCACCGCTCACAGCTTCCCCAGCTGAGCTGATAGAACCACTTGGGAGGCCACACTGTACACATTTTTTGCTGTATTTACAGAAATTATCTAGGTAAAACCCTCCCTGCTTTTCAAAGGCAGAATGCCTTTCCAGTCCAACATGGAAGTTTTACTGGAGTATGACCTTTGTGTTTTTATAACTGATCTAGATCAGGGTTATCGTTAGCTTAGGGGTTTCCAAACATGATCTCCCAACCCCTTCCCCTCCTCCCAGGCCACTAGCCGTCTGCAAAACCTTCTAACAGTCACAGAGGGATCTTTTATTTGAGGCTGTGCAGGAGAACTTTCTGATGCGACCCCTACCTAGCTAGTATCGTACCCATTCTGCTTATCTACCCAGGATGAAAACTTTAGGAAACCCTGGTCTAGACCTAAGTTCTTAAGGAAATTCTTTTTGCTGACAGGAAAAGAAACCACATTTGAGTGATGTCTTTATAGCAGTAAGAGAGGTTTTCCAGGCTTATCTGTTGTTACTCACACATTTTTATTATTGCTTTTAAAAACATTTATAGAACATTCAGACTGTAATCACAGAGTTACTAAGTGTTCCTATCATTACTCCGCAGAGACAGAGGAGGCTGGGGTGGAGAGGTAGAGGCATATCTCAGCTGAATAGAAAAGACCAGGAGTTGTACCTCACAGAACTAAGTTAATCTGAGCACCTGAATATCAATTATTTTTGTCAGTGACCTGGGTATGAACATGAATTTTCTGTTCAAGATCTTCTTCAGAAATATCAGAGTTTATAACTGCACAACAAGGCTATCATGCTCAGATTGGCAGTCCCTTACACAATTTTTCCTATTAAAAACTTATTCATTATTTTCTGTATGAATCCTGTTCAAAGGTAACAAGCAAACCACGCAAAGAACATTAGTGTATCTTTATTCTCCTACTGTTGCAAAAACGCTCCATCTTTTGGAGTTGTTTGGAAACAAACAAACAGCCAAAAAGATAAAGATCTACAGGAAAACATGTAAAGATGGATGGATTTTTATGGTTATTAGTGACCACGGTGAGCATTCAATCTCATCACGGGTGTACCCTTTACCACAGAATTTCACTTGGTTACTCTTACCCAGTCCAGCAATTTGCAAGAGCTAAAGCTCATCTCTGAGAAAGGTATCCATCCACTCTTGAAAATTCCTTCCTGAATTTGTGCTAAATTCCAGCGGTCAGGAACCACTTCCCTCTAATAACCCATCCATCGAATTACATACTACTGTAATTTACAGCTACTCAGAGCCCCCCTTTCATTGGCAGAACAATGTAAAGAAGGTGTAATATGAATGCAACTGAGTTCCAAATGCATAAATCACTAAAATTGCAGGTATACATGAGGTCAGCTATAGCTACCTGATGAGCTGGTGGGGAAGTCCAGTGGCAAACTGTGTTCTGTTCAGCCCTGGAAATCGTGCACACTTCGGCCTGATAGATAGATAGAATTTATCATCAGCTTTAGGATTTTGTACATATTTGTTTGAACTTCAGGGTATGTTTAAGTGCCCTTCTGCTTTCTTAGGTAATTAATGGGGGGAAGCAAGGAGACCTGGGCGCCAGGGAGGTAGTACACTCTGGGAAGGTAGTACGTTTTTAGCAGTGATAGCTTGGATAATTATATTAATTGATAGACAGAAACTTTCTATTTTCTGCTCTACGACATAACGATTCTCACTGAAGAAGTACTCAGGTTTGGGTATAAATCTGGATGTATTAATTAAAATGTCGTCTTTAAAAAGATCAATCCATGATCAGCAGCCTCAGAGAACTTGAATCTCACCACTGAGGCTGCACTCTCTGACATAGTACCTGGGAAGAAAGGATGGGAAGAGGGAGAGAGAAGGGGGGAGGAAAGAGGCAGTGTTAAAACAAGAGTGGGAGAAACAGAAGCAAACAGAGGGGAGCAAATCACACAGGGGAGAGAAAACACAGGTCATGGAAGAGGGCAAAGGGATGAAGAGGAGGTGTAAAGGAGAAAATCCAGACAAAGAAAGAGCAAATGGGCTGGAGACAGAAAGACAAAAGGTGTGGGGGAGGGCGAAGGGAGAGACGTAACTAGAGGAACATATTTCATCAATTATTGTCACTACTAATGGAAATGTTTTAAAAACATGATGGTTGCAGGGTCCTCTCAAAAACTTACACATGTAGCATGGGAAGGTTTTGAATGCAAGGCTTTTCTTTACATGGATGGCTTTGAAACCCAAATTGTACTCTGATCAGTGAAGGGAACTGTCAGCATAAATGATGTTTAATGGCTGGTCTTGACACTAGTAAGGATTTCCTGCACACTTGATTTATAGCCTGAAGGAGATAGTCTAGGAAAGAATCTTACACACTGAATTTCCAGTTTAACAGACACTACCCCAATATTCAATAGAACCATTTCATGTTCTTCATATATTCTTTTTTATGGATTTCTTCTCATCTCAGAGCTATAAAATCCTAAGATATGTTCCT
>NW_010264984.1:0-11137 GCF_000690775.1 Eurypyga helias | reverse complement strand
AAAATTTAAATGAAACATAAATTGATCTTACTCATGAGCTGATCTATAGAGTCTCAACCTGCCACTACCTAGAGATTTCATGAGAAACACATCTTCAGATCACTTTTGTAGCAGGGAAAAGAAAAGCTTAAATTGATAAATTTTCATGAAATATAAAGTTTTAAGAATATGGCTATGTGTTGGAATGCTTTCAACTAGACATAATAAACATACTACTACAGGTTTTAGCTATTTTTCTGACATTTATGCATTTCATCCCTTTCTTGTATCTGTAATCTGTTTTATTTTAATAGAACTATTTGCGTGAGAAGAAGCTATCTGGGTAAGTGAATGTTTCCAGGATTGGCCTCTAACTGCTTTTAGTATGGTTATCAACACTGGCCATCTGTGTTTTTTCATTTTAATTCCATAAATGAATGCTTGCCCTTTGAGAATTTCAAGGACCAGGAAGTAGCAATAAACCTCTTCTGCAGCTCTGGACTGAATACTCCAACAATTATTGGTTGATGGGATATGCAGCAAAAAAAAATTATTTTTGACAGTACAATTTATAAGCATAATTTCCTTTTGCTAACAAGTATTATAACATTTCTGTGCAAAGATGTGGCTGGCTTAGCTGTGTGCTTAACCAGTTTTGAGCTGGTCTTTTGTGATGCAACCTAACCCAAAGAGCAAGTACATAATCAGATAAGTAGCTCTGTGTTAATGGTACATCCTGATTTTGGATTATTAGGGTTTCCACCTAATTTTATTTTGTGTTAGAGACTGTAAAACTCCAAGCCTGTGTTTTTTAGTTGCTAAGTAAGAAGAATTAAAACCACACAACCAATGAAAAGCAGCAGTCCAATCTGCCATCTATACTGGTATGGTTGGAATGCTGGTAAAGGATATAGTCATAATCTTATGATTCAGCACTTACTCAGCTTTCATTAACACTTCCACAATTAGTTTTAATAATGAGATAATACCTAAGGATCCAGTCTTTATACTGATTTAAAGTTACTGGGGGGTGTAACCATGTAAATGGAAGCAGACGTCTACTTAATATTAGGTGAAGGAAAGAACAGAGCATATGGACAGGTTCTTATTTATATTAAGGTAAGTAAAACAGTGAAAATATAATTATATCCACTATAAAGAAACCTTACATGCAGTAAACAACATAAATTGTCCTTATAAATGTAAATAAGAAGACAATCTATTGTATTAAAGTGGCACAAAATTAAGATTTGTAACTTTTCACAAAGTTCTTGGCTAATAAACATCCTCATGAATAAAAAGGTTGATGTTAAATTAAGTGCAATTCCCACATACAGGATGAAGCCCATGAAGCAGAACTCTGTGCTTATATTCTCACCATGAGACCGAGCACAAATTGACAATAAACCATTCCTAAACATCCAGGAGAGGATGAAGTGTAAAAAAAAAAAAAAATAAAAAGCATAAAGAGTGATAAGTTGTATCATTTTTCTTACTCATGTCATGTATTAATTACAACATAGTTAAGGATTTTTTAAAACAAATTATCCTATTAGCTCAATTACACCTTTTTTGAGGAACATCACATCCTTTGCTAACCATCTGGACTTGTGAAGCATGAAGCCATTCCTGATGGACAAATGCTTTTTTTGATACCAGTTGTATAAGGCAACACATGCTACTTCATAGATTAAATTCTGTTAGATACCGATGGCAACCTCACTTCATCATGAATTGAACTGAGACGTAAAGGCTCACTGGCATGGTATGGATCCAGCTCTCATACATGGATCCATACCATGCAATCCCACCTCCCTCACATGCAGAGAAGGGATTTGGACAGGGATTTGCTATTGTGTAGCAAGGTAAAGGGTCTGTCCCGGCTCCGGTTCCTCAATCCAGTTGAAGTAAACAAATCAGTCATGAAGCTTTGACTGTGTCTACATTAATGTTTTGGTTTGATGTGGCTTGAGAATGAATATCCCACCATGTTGGTTTGACTTGCAGACCAACTTTGATGCCTATGAACTACATTCGGAAGCAGCTCCATCCCAGGAGCCCGTTAACACACTACAACTGTTTGGGGGGTGGTGGAATATGAGTCTAAATCAACAATTTGTACTTTGGATGTCTTTGAACCATCTGTGTTGGGGACACATTACTCAGGGGACAAGACTGAACGTCGTCTGAAGGAAAAAATCCCAACTGCGTGTAGTGTAAATACGGGGCGAAGCTCCAAATGTCTTGCTAAAGCAAGCATAGGCTATTATCATCGTGGCTTGGAAGATATCTCTCACTGAGCCCTTCTATTCACTTGTATAATACTCATTCCTCAATGAGGAAAAAAGGTCTGATTTGAAATATTCTGAAAGATGGCAGGTGAGGTAGTCAAGTTCCTGGAACAGCAGAGGCTTGGGAAGGAACAATGCTGAGAAAGAGAGGTGAAGGAAAGTTCAAAAGCTGCATGAAAGCTCCGTCAGAAATAAAAATGAAAATGAAATTCAAAGGCAAGGCTGCTATTCCCAAGGGAATTTCTCATTCCATGAATTACATTAATAATGACTCTCAAAGCAAATGGACCTATTTGCTTTCTTCAGAAAACGCAGTGCTGCAAACAAATCTCTCAAAGCACTGAACATGTTGAAGGCTGAAGTGGGTACCAGGGACTGTCTTCTTCACCAGTCGGCATCTCATTGCAACCAGCTACTATCATCTCATTGCAACCTTTAAAGAACAAAATTTCCAGATATAACCATTGTGAACATGATTGCAATTTCATTCTGCATACTATTTCATATACGAACTGGATTTACAACATCCAGAGGAGCAGGATTCTGGAATAAATACCAATACAATTTAATGAATTTTTAAATTATGTGTTTTGAGCTGAATTTAAATTTTTTTGAGGTTTAATGAGTCAAAAACAGGTACATGACGTTTATTCCAAAAGTCAGAATAGCAGAGGGTGAAACTTTTGCCCAGGAGGAATTGAATTGTAGATAGAGAAAAGCTACAGGCCCAACTAATGACAGAAAACACAAATATATCCAAACCCAAATGTTTCAGCATCTTCATTTAAAATATTTACAATTAATAATTTTAATATGACATTTAACAATCTGGATCAATCAGGCGCTTTCTTCAGGGAGAGGTACATATAGAAAATTCTTCTGTTGTAGTGTTTGGAAGGTGAAATTTGGCTCATTTCATAAAAGAGGGAAGGTGACCTTGTCCTTTTTAATAAAATGATGGAAAATGATGGTTTACAAGCCATTCTGTGAGCCTTCATATGAAAAAATGTTCTCAAGATTTTTCCTTTCTTTCAATTTTCTAAAAAAAAACCCCCAAACCAACCGTCTTGGCCTCGCAAGAAGTCACAGAAACAAATGCTGAGAAAAGGCAATAAAAATTATTTTAAGGTACTTGGTATTTACTTCATTCCAACAAGCACCAACTATCTAACGTTCATAGAAAAAATGTTCGCTGCATCCATCTGTCTCCACTCTTCGGTGTCCAATTGCAGCTCTACTTTTGTCATTCAACTACTTAAAATGGAATTGACAACATCCTTACTACTAATATGTATGCACTGTTTGTTTGCAAAACAGTTTCGTGTTTTAAAATCGAAAAGCAACATAAAATGGCAAGAAATTACCCAAGAAAACAAGCCTATCTTAATTACTTTCTGCGCTTTGTTATTACATTTTATTGTAAATAGTTCCATTCTTTCTAGCAATATCAACCTGAGGCTATTGTTTTTTGGCTTTTATTTTTAAATGCACTTAAAAGTTGATTAATAAAGTGTATCCATGTCTCTCAGTAGTTGTATTCTTCCTTCCAGGGCAACAGAAGGAAATATCTACCAACTGACTAGAAACAAATGTTAATTTTTTATGTTTAATGATCTTTATTAAACCTCAAAGCGAAAGGAAATAGAAGCAGCACCAGACTGTCAGCTGGGCTCTCACTGTCATGGTCTGCAAGAACAGACTTTCATGCCCAGGGCATAAGCTAGGACATTCCAGAGTCAGGCTCCATATTTCCTCAGAGGTCCGTACCACCAGGCCCTTTGTAAGTTCACACATTTCTGCATAAGTTGGCACTCTTGCAAAAAAAGATGCACTACCCCCACTTCTTGGACAGTAGTTCAAACTCAGGACAAGTGTGAAATTGAAAGAACTGGTAGGAATAAATTGAAATCCGTGTTTTCTCTTTATTGAAAGACAACAGTTAGATACTCCGAGATGCTGCTGATCCCACACAGAGGTTGGAGAAAAGAGTCTCACTTCTAGGAATTCTGCATACCATCAGTTATAGCATCCCGTGGTTTCAAGGTGATTATTAGTGGATTTGTGCATGGCATCAGATCAGCACAGCCACCACATGGTGTTTACACCAAAGTGCACATGGAGTGGATTGCTGGGTATCCCTTGTATTCTGCTATCCACTTAGCTGGCTAATGCACTTTGGAAAGGCTCCAAGACTGTAGAGGGTTGCTGGCTCCCTCCCACATTCATGACTAGTCATTTTGTTGGGTCCTTCCACACCCTCTCAGCTCCCAGATTCTCACCAACTGTGAAGAAAATGGTTACTGCTTAAGTGTCTTCACTCCCATGTGCCAGGTCTCTAGGCAGGAATAAAAGTGGTATTTAGTGTACCACTTAGTGTACCACTGAAAGTGGCTGGGATTAAACCACAACATACCTGGAAGGGGAAGAGAGACAGAGGAGCGAGTCCTAACAGTTCCGAGAAAATAAAGGCTATGGTATGCTTTGTGCAAGCAGCAGACGGGTTTGCGGTGAGAGCGTGTTGGGACTTCTGTTGCACGTGCTTCCCTGACTGGGAGAGGAGGGTGAGATTTAGCCTAGACTCAGTGACGGACACATGAATCCCCAGCTGGTCATGAAGGATAGCTGGGTGTGTGGGAAAGAGAAAGGGGAATCACCCCGCTGGTGACCACTGACCTTTTGACACAACCCTGACACAGGATGATGTGATCCGGTGAGTCGTTCACAGCAGCAAAATTATTTCTTCCCTTAAGGCCAGAGGAAGCGGCTAAACAGATGGATTGGGTCTACCTTGGCGGTAGGCAACAAATGCCTGAGACTGAACATCCAAGCAAAAGAGCAAGTGCACAGTGTATAACTGTGAGGATGGAGGACATTTCAGCCATGGCATTGTACAAATACATTATATTCCCTGTGGGAAAATTCTACTAGACAGCAGAAATCACTTTACAGAAATCACTTCAAAAAGGTGTATGAATGTCTTCTATTGAGTGGAATGAATTTATACTGGTTCACCCCTCTGGAGAATGAGGCTTTGGTTTTTTTTAACCTCGATAATGCTGAATTCTGATCTTATCACTTCGGGAAATTCTGCCCTTGGGTCCATACTTATAATCTTTTGTGTTCAACTGCATTCCTCTGTTTTAGTTTGTCACAATCTCTAAGAATTGGTACAGCATATCAAAGATTTACTCTCACTCCTTTGCTAGCTACCTATTTGGTGGTAATTAGGTCCTTGGTTTGTAGAAGTCCCTATGCAAAGCCTCTCTACTGGAGCAGGATTATGTAAGATTTGTATCTGTCCTTGTGCAAAGTGCAGAAATCTCCAAGGTTTCCACACTAAATTGCAGTCCTAAACTTGGATCCCATCCACTTTCCAACCCTTTGATATTTTTTCTTGTGACCTAGGATAGACGCTAGAGCCATCTCTGAGAAGGAAAAAGGAATGTCTGACACTCACACCAGCCACAGCAGAGGCAGAGGGTTTTGACTGCAAATATGAATCAGATGCCAACAAATTTTTAGTTTTTATAGTGATACAGGGGAAAGAAATCTTGGATTTTCCTTTCCTTTTTTTTTTTTTTCTCCACAAGTTTAACTTATACATACAAAAGAAAGATCCTAAAGCCTCAAAAAAAAAAAAAAAAAAGAGACTTAGAGAAGAAAAAATATGGTCTAAAAGTGACTGTATCAGAGGAGACATTTTAAAAAATACAACAGATGACTGCCATAGTAAGATTTGGTTCTCCTGGAGATGTAAGGAAAGTTCTTTTCCAAAAGCTGGAAGAGTGACAGCAAAGATAAAATGCATATGGATTTTGCACCTCCACAACAACATCAGCAGTAGAAATTGTGTCATGGGAATGCAGCGTGGGACAGAACTGAAGTTTCAGCTTGCAGATGCCAAGTACATTAAGAAATCTTGTAAGCAAAGACACAAAAAAAAAACACAACACAACAACATAAAAGGCAGTTCGAAATGCCATTTGCAAGGTGCTTGGTTTCTCTGTAATGCAAATAGTCATATAAAATATGCAGGAATGTGGATTTCTTCGGTTTGAATGGGAAGAGGAAATTGATTTACAAATTCTGAACGGAATAGAAACCTTAGAGCAAGAGTAGAGACAAAGCAGCTCCCTGCATGGTGTGGAGTAAATATGGCATGCAACTGCCTCTTCCTGTGGGAACCACTTTGACTTTCATGCTGTTACAACATAATCAAGGTGCTCTCCGCTGTAATTGAATACTAGGGGTTTTACTCTTTAGTGATCCTCAGATTAGTATAATCTTCTTCTTGGCTGTTCTTGGGCAACTGGCCTGTCAGGACTTTCAGTGGTGTGCCTTCAAAGAGCCCTTTATATTTGCGGAGGGTTGGAAGGCAGCTCCCTGCAAGAAGAGTGCTCCTGCAAGGTGTGTTCTGCCTGGTAGGCTGGTGGCTGCACACGGACGTTCCCATCAGGCTTTCGGGAAGTCTCGCTCCTCAAGCCTGAAGGGAAAACTCAAGGTCGTGCAAGGGCTGGGAAGCAAGGGATTTTCTCGTGAGTGATCTTGGCCCCTGCTGTATCTGTGGGCTAAGCTTCCTCTCACTTGAGGAAGAATGGAGAAACGTGGAGCGAGCCCAAGTGCACAGAATACCCACAACCCCATGCAGGAGCGGCTGTGCGGGTGAGAATTAAACTCTCTTGTCAGAAAAACCAAAGCAGAGGATGTTCATTCATGGTACAGAGACCTGAAATAGTCCCTGATGGTTCTGGGGCAAGCTTTTAACAAAGCTTCGTTCTTTACCTCCAAAGGTCTAGTTGCCTATTTGGACAGTTGCCTTTCTGCTTGCAGAGCTTTTCTATAAGAAGCAATGAAGCACAGTCTCCTTTTTGAATTATTCACTGCCATTTCAGGCACAATCTGTTTGTGTAAGGAGTGTGTAATCCTCTTCTGTTGTTTCCATGACTGGTTCTTTTAAAATAATGTAAGAATTAAATACGTTATGGAATAATACCGAGGATGAGTCTCTGTGGGAAAGCTGCATTAGATCATCAAGCCCACTTCGTTTCAGCTCCAGGCTGTGGTCCCCACAGGGAAGATATACAAGATAAACTTAGCTTACAGTGGATGTTACTGAAAAGGCCAAGAAATTATTTTTCTCCTAGTTCAACTTACAGAAAGCACATTCACATCGAAGACACAAACATACAAGCACAGATTTCCACAAGAGTGTGAGAAAGTGAAAGGAAAAAAGGATTTTTACTTTATGTAGTTAAGAAGGATTGCATTAATTCCTTTTGTATGTCCCAGTGGCTACAAACTAAACTGCAAAAACATATCCAGAGGCAGTTAATGTCCTTCCTCTCACAGGGAGAGCACAAGCTGCATTTCTGGAGGACTGTTCTCTGTCCTAACTGGAACCAGTCTATTCAGTCCCACCCAGGTAGGGTTGTGTTCAAGGCAGGCTCCCCACAGTCCAGCTGATCACTGCTGTGAAACTCCTGAAGGATTTAGCAACAGTGACACAGGCAGCCTGGCCTCCTCCTTCAGCTCCTGATTTCCTCTCTGATGTCAGAGGAGGAATATTCAGGTGTTCCAGGCTCAGCTGAAGGCAGCTCAGCCTCGCAGTGCCTCTTGCAGCCATGGCAAAGCAGGGCCCTTCTTCCCTGGACGAATCTCAAGGGCAAAACAACCGAATTTCTCTGGAGCTTTCCTAGAAACGTCACCTGAGACCGTGAGGAGGTCAAACAATTTACAGACTGGGACTCCATGCAGAAAGGCATGGAGTGGAGAGGGGCGCAGAGATACCAACCGTGAGGAAGAAGGAAGGTTGGTAGAGGCAGAGGAAGTATCCATCCAGGAAGTGAAAGCAGAAATCACCTAGATAATTCCCTGGAACTACTACTTGATTTTCCCTTCAGCCTTTGAAAGATCAGTTCAAAGTAAAAGAAGGCCCTAGGTAGGCTTTCCTCTCTCAAGATTTAGTCTCAGTTAAGAACCCTGTCTGAGCAGTTCAGTTGTGACTTTTTTCGACTTCTAGTATTTTCCTGTGCTGACCCTGTCAGGCCCACTGCTGTTGCTGCACAAACAGCACAGAAACGGTGAAGCAGAAAAATTCCTATCCAAGTTTTTTGAAACATACCATATTGTGAAGAGTTATCAAGAACCTCCTTTCTGTGCTAACAAGTTATTAAAAGAAGAAAGCACTCTGGTGGGAGCAGATATAAATGACACTTCTTAACTCTCTCACTTGTTACCACAGAGATTCCTGCATTTATGGGGGACATGTCAGAAAGGGTGAAAAAAAAAATATTTCACTGTAGGCAAAGAACAGCCCAGGAACAGAGTCATGTCTCAAAATCTAAA
Source organism: Eurypyga helias (assembly GCF_000690775.1). Lineage (NCBI taxonomy): Eukaryota > Metazoa > Chordata > Aves > Eurypygiformes > Eurypygidae > Eurypyga > Eurypyga helias. The sequence goes on along the minus strand of NW_010264984.1, from coordinate 2,522 downwards.
AGCAAACTTTCTTTAAATTGTCCTTCAGAGAAAGATAACAGCCAGGATTAGCAAAACAAACTGCATTCAGATTGGAAATAATCAGACCAGAACAAGCCCAACGAGGGAAGAGAAAATGTGGCACTTGTAGCTCACAGAACAGGTTTAAGCTGCTTGAAGGATAGCAGGGAAATGATCAGCCATCCTAGGAGTGTGATTTCCTTTGCAAATCATTTTTAAGTGGAGATGTGACCAGTGCTTTGTGTTCTGCCGAAGGTGATAGCCAGAAGCAGCAGAAAAAATATTAACCATGCCAAGCCGGCTAATTAGCAGATGCTATCAAGACAGTGCAACTGTGATAAGATGTTATTAAAGAGTTCTTCAAGCCGCTTCCAGGCCTCTCCTCTTGGAGAACTAGCTAGGAATGCATGGCTGGTTTCATTATGTCCTCACCCTGGCCAGCCACTCAAAGTCAGAACTGGCTTCAACCCCCCAGCTTTTCCAGGAGACTGAGCAGGGAAGGATACTCTCTTCCTCTCCCATCCTCGCCTCACGCCTGTTGCACACAGGAGCGGAGGGGCATGGTAAGGGTGTCACGCTGCCAGCGCGTTAATACTTAGATTTGGTGAGAAGCTGCTTGTGCCGGATGTAGTCCACCTTCTGCCTCCTCCAGATTAGACTCTCTCCGTTTTACCAACAACATCCATTAGCTCATGCTGAGCATTTCATTAAACTCTAAGAATTGTTCTCAGCCTGTAGATAGGCAATAGAAGCACAGGTGGAAATACATGACTATCGCAGAGTCCTACAGCACACTGAGGGCAATATTAGGAATAGAGCTGAGACCTCCTGACTCCCAACCTTGTGCTCTGCCCACAGAGGCTTCACCCACAAAATCACATTGGGAGTGGGTTGAATGAGAGGCCATGCCCTGCCCTTGGAGAAGGACCCAGAAGGAGGCTCAGAAAAGAAGAAAGCACAGTCTTCCATGCAAGGAGACTAACCTAGAGGGCAGTCAGGTTCTGTCAGACAGCGCGGTTTGGCTTAATGCGCTCCAGCTAGCTGCCACTACAAAGCCCGCAGCCTTTATCCTGGGCCAGAGTTTACCAGAGAATGAACAATACTTCTCTGGGAACTAGTAAATACTCTATTTCCCGGTTCTCAAGAACTGAATATTCTATAATACCATAACCAAAGTTTACTGTTTATTATTCACATGTCATTATAGGCGACCATCCCATGCAAACATATCCAAACCCCATCGTTGCGATACACTGGCATTGAGAACGGAAATACAAATTCAACGTGGTCAAACTGTTCACAATGTAAGAGATCCTACTAGCATTTTAAATAATTTCCATGTTAGTCACACATGATTACATGGAATTTTGCTGGTGTTGGAAGAAGCAGGCAGGAAATTTTCTAACCATATTGGACACATGTATTTGTCTTTTTAAAATAACTGGAATGAACAGTAATTGCATAATAATTGCAACATGTTTTGTCGCTGCTGAGCTAGCGTTGCTGTGGAAGTTTAATTTTCCAATTTTTTGTTGTTTTTGTGCAAATTAAATTCTCACCATTAAGAATATTAGGTTAATATTGGTGTGCACAGTTTTAATCAGAAAAAAAAAAACCCACAAGAGGAAACAGTGCTGGCATGACCATGGCTGTTCTCAAAGGCAAAACACAGGCAAAACAAATTGGCCAAGGTAAGGACTGCAGATTAGTAGGGGAAAGTATGCTTCTGGTCAATCAAGTGTATTTGTTTAATACAATACTTGCCACTGTTCCAATAATGACCCGAAGTTTTGGAGTGTTCATTTCCTCCCTGTACTGTTTGCCACTTCAGAAGGTGTGGGTATGGTTGAGAACAGAGAAGATAAGGGCGATCTCAGAGATTAGAGGAGACCTTCTCAGGCGGAGAACACGCTGTGGTGAGCGTGGCCGGTAGACGAGCGTGTCACGATGCGGAGAGGACTAGCAGCTCTGGCAGGACTCTCACGGAGGGGCTCACCAGCTCACTTAACAGGACTATTTGTGGAGGAAGCATCCAGGGTTCCTGGACAGGTGAAGGCACCTGTGATCTTTTCAGTGAGGTACTGAGGTGGTTGGCCATCGCTTTGCCAAAAGGCTGGAGAAAGGGTGCTGTGGATGTTCAGCTGTGAGATTGTGAGAAGGGGGTTTGGCTGAGGCAGAAATAAGTGGCGCACGTCCAGCAAAGCTACACCTTGGCACGAGCCCACGTGTGATTTTCTAGTGTAAGCAAGCACGACACCGGTCATTAATTTGGGTGTTAAACAAGATGTAGCCCACTTTAGTTTCTTCTGAAGTAGTCCTTCCTACCTCGCGGTCTGAGAAAGGGGAATTTGGCGTACGGGGAAGCTTTGGGGAGAACTGAGGCACCGGACTTCTCCCATGCGCTAAAGCACTTGTGCTCCTTGAAGAACTTCCTACAACCCCGCTCAGCTTTCTCCTGAGGAGACCTGAAGGCGTCCAGGGGCCCAAGGAACTCGGCACCCGCCACCCCACAAACCCTTCAC
>NW_010264983.1:5895-31524 GCF_000690775.1 Eurypyga helias | reverse complement strand
CAGGCAGCGGAGGAGAAAGAGATACCCGGGGATAAGTTGCACAGACGAGAGGATGCACAGATGTTTAAACAGATTAATCAAGCTAGGATTTGCAAAATCCTTGGTGGAAACACCAAAGTGCTCCGCTGGTATCCCACCACTCGCCTTAATTACGCCTGTCATTTGGCCCTCTATAATTGAAGCCTCCGCAGAGAGCGAACATGACTTCTTTCAAACGAGATGCGAACTGAATGCGGTACATGTTAAATGTATCTGGACTCTCCGGGCTGCCATGTTAAACGAGAGATGCAGAGTTCAAAACCACCCCCCAGGAACCACTGCAGAAACCGCCACGACTGGAGAAACCAAACCGCGCTGACGGACAAGGGGCTGAACGTCCAGAATATCGTGTCCTGCGTGCAAACCCGGGGCTGTAAATTCTCACGATAACAGAGTATCCGTTTAACATCACATGCATGCAATACTATGTGTGGAGCTTAAAACACAGCGGTTCTTTCAAGTGGCTTTCCATTTCGACATGAAAAAAAGAGTATTTTACAGTTGGTAATACCCCTATAAAGGAATTAGTTTTGAATGAACTTTGTGCCTTCCCTATGAATGGATTTCAATGGGATACATCAAATATCTGTCTCTTTTTGAGACTTTAAAGTAGCCATCTCTCACATGGAACTGAAAATATAGCAGAAAACAACACCACCAACTACAGATTCAGGCAAAGAAACAAGAAAACAAGACATCCACTAGAACCGGAATAGATCAAGCAGTTACCGAAAAGGGGATGCAGACAAAGTACTTGTCCTAAAAAAGGTCATTTTGCATTCTAATAACCACCAATCCTCACAGCTTCTGCATTAGATGCTGTTCAAAGGCTAAATCAACAACAACATATTGCCACTGACAGCATGTAGAGACGCAGCTTTATTTCTGACTCAGGAGGAAGAGTTCCTCTGAGCAATTAAAATACTCTGTCCTCTATTGCCTAGTTTTTCTCTAATAATGTCACATGCACTTACCCCATTTAACTTACCAGATCACAGCTAGAGGTGGAATGGCAACACATCAGCTTTTGGTTTTGAGTCACCTTTTTCGTTACAAAAAATGTCCTCCCTTCACCATTGTAAGAAGGACTGAACAGCAAATCCATCACTACCTGCATTTGTTGTGTAAATATACATTTTATTTTACTCCTGACCACAAATCCTTGCCATTTTGGATCGTGCTAACGGCATTTTTCCAGCCATGATTCAACGATGAGTTGCGTGATTCACCCTTGCACGGACATAATCTCTGGGGAAGTAATTAAGAGCATGCTGATCACTCTCGTACGGAAATCAAACACCACTGGGGCACCTGTAAATATTTCTTCTGCCCTTCTTGGGTCACATCCGCAGCTAGCTAAGGATTTCTATACTTCTGTTAAGAAGTTAACATCCACATAGCCTTGCTTTATGCCAGCTCACTTATATGCAGCCACAGACACGAGCTGTTCCTGCCACCTACAAATCTTTTTCTCCATTCTTCGTCCTCCTCTCCCTGCCAAGCTCCCCCAGTGGGACACAAGTTGGGCCAAAATCACACAAGAAAAATAGAACAAGGAACAAGAATATTAGCTGGCATTAATTTCTTCAGCATAAATAAAATTCTATTATAACTTCAGATTTCCTTACTCAGCAACTCTGATGCAAATAGTTTTCTATACAGAGAAGTAGAAAGAAACTAACTGTAGGATTAAGATTCTTCCTGCTCATGAAGGAGAATCAGGTGGCATAAGAATGAACACCAGCCTTCCCCTAAAGCATTTGTTCTGTCAAAGTATGCTAAGAAGAATTAGTCCATTGAAACAGGTTTGGTAAAAAGACAACATTTGAAATAAAGGTGTTGGTAAGATCTTTTTCTTAACAATGCAATTACGGAAATTGACATTTAATAATAATTCTCTTAGGAAAGAACGCACGGTGTTACCCTCCACAGAAACCAGGAAAATTCAGTTGGCCCAAAATTTGTTCCTTTACATTCTTTACACTTTACATTTTTTCATGGAAGTAGCGCAGAAGGGGTTTTATTAGAGACTCCAGAGCAGCAGCTTGGAGACTTCAGGGAGGACAACAGCCCTTCCCTGCATGGCCTCTGAATCCTGAGCTCTCCCATCGGGTATGTTCTGGGCCAGGACTCTAAAGGCAAAGTGTACAGCCCAAGCAAATTAGGAGGCTTTCTATTATTTTTGAATGATGGATGCTTTGAAAGGCTTTAAGGCCCTCTGAAGGGGGAGCACACAGCCTTCTTCGGTGAGATCCCCACACACGCAGCCCGAAGATGAGTGTAAAAGGGAGAGAAAGATCTGAAAAGTTTTAAGAAAGAATTATTATTTCAATACAAAACAAAACCAATCAGAAAATTCTGGATCCCTGCCTGCCATGGCAGCCAGCAGAGGTAAGTTGGACAGCATAATGACCAGACACAAGGGTGTCTCACACCAGGCCCAGTCCGTGCTTGTAGACTTCCTCTAGGTAGATGACTACAGGTTGGACAAACGATCGCAATGTATGTTCAGCCTTAGGCCAGCTCTGAAGTGGAGATACTCGTTTTCTACCCCACAGGAATGCTCTGAGGAGGAAAACTGTTCTGCAATTGCTCTGAGAACAATAGTAACGAGGGCCATATAAAGCATCAAGACAGCGATTTCTGAGAAACAGCTATTTAAAGTTACAAAGTGTCAAAGATGATTTGTAGGGTGCATAATGTGAACACGCAACAGGCCATTCTGCATGTCAGGAATTTTTTGTTCTGTGTACAATGTAGTACTCCTTCCCTCTTACCCATCCATATATAGAGTACCCTGGGCACAACAGCTTCTTCAAAATCCAGTATCAGGACCCACATCTACCTTCAGAACAGAAATTGCCCCAATAGGTTGCGCAGGAGAATGTCTCTTTGATTCGAAAAGGAAGTTATTGTCATGCTGTATTTAAAGATGGGGCTAGAAAGCAATGGGATGAAAACAGAGAAAGACAGTAACTCGGCATTGCACTACTTTTATAACTAAAAAATTATTTGAAAGGAAAGGCTCTTTTAAGAAGTCTCAGTACTTTTTAAATGATGTAGGGCTTTCATTGGGCCTACTGCATAAGTTATCTAGCTATCTAATTGCAGTAGATGATGCTCACGCTGTATTGTCAGTACTGCCTTTTACTATAAAATAAAAAGGTAGATTATTCAAAAGTGGGAAAGAAATGTATTTATCCCCAGAAATAGTACTAAGGCTCACAATGCAAATGTGATTCTTTCCAGGGACAGCTCAGAGAAACAGTGCCAGAGCTCTTTATTACTTTGCTGAAAGGTATTTTTTTCCCCCGCAGATTTAAGGTTTTGCACCTCCGCCAACAAACAGAGAAGGCTTCCCACAAGTATCAGCACTTTCTTCCACTGAAAACTAGGGAATTTTTTTTTCCCCTGATTTAAATAAATGGGATCCAAACACAGTACAATCTTTGCATGAAGACTTTGACCTTCCTGTTTTCAAAGGCTAACATATCAATAATTCTGGTTTCTGTCTAGTGTCTGTTTCCTTTAGAGCATTCAGTCCTGAAGCGATAGTCTGATTAGTCCTGGCCACATTAAAAGAGTCATTGTGCATGAATAACATAATACTCTTAACAACTTCTGCTATTTCTGACAATGCTGCATTGTTGGCCCATAAACCCTATAATGGAAATGTTGGGTGTTGCATGACTATAGTGTTTTTTTTTTTTTAAGTCAAATATTGATGATAGCGATTTTTCTCGTATTTCAGGACCACTCTGTTTAGAGTTGTTCTCAAAGTTACTTTTCATTCTTCTGAACTACGTATCATCTAAAAATGTGAGTATCCTCCTCTCCATTTGAGCTTCCTTGTTGTTACTGAAAAAACCCCACTAAAACCATTTATGTGTATGGATTTCTAATGATCCTCTTTATCTGAGAGGGTTTTTTTGCTTTTTGGGTTTTTTTGGTTGCTTAAGTTTAAATTGGAATGAAAACAATTGATGGCCCTATCTAAAGCTATTCGAAGTGTGGTCAGGAAACTGCCGATCTTTCAAAACTGTCAACTATCTAGAACACAGGAGACTTTCTCAAGGAAAAAGAAATTTGTGATGGAAGAGAAAAGGAAGGTTGAGGATCAGGATTCCTAGGTGATTTCATTTCTTAAAATCTGGCACAGTGCCATATGCACAGGAACTTTTCAAATTTTATACAGTCAGAAAGATTGATTTTCAAAGTCAACTTGGAAAACTTAGCTGTATTTTTCAGGTTGAAATTAATAGGAGTGGTTACTTGGCTTAGAAATTTCAAGCATTAGCTTTTACATTTATATTCAAATGTCAACAAGGAACTACAAAAAGTTAGAAGGAAAATGATAAGATTTATCAGGATATGTATATGGTCTACTAAAGTATATTAAGACCTAGTATTGGTAGACAATAGAAACTATTACATCTAAGGGAGGAAAAATTAAATATTAGACAACTGGATAGGAAAGTAGCTAGTAATTAGAATAAACTGTCATTAGACAGACAAGTAAGTAGATTAAATTGATATCCTTTAAGTAGGTTTTCATTTTCTAGACTGCAGAAGCTTCTAGAAAGTAACCTGAATATCTGAAAGTGTGATTTTACCCAAATCTTGCTAGCCATCTTAGCTTTCAGCTGTGATTTGTGATTTCAATTGGTGGTAGCAGTGGTGATGTTTTAATTCCAACTGCAGAAATGAAAGAACTCGCCCTTTATCCTTGTAAATTGGTAGTTACTGTGATTACTATGTAGTATTGCATGAATTTGTGCACAAATCTGGTGTAGCAGCAAACAAATGCTTGAATACACTGAAACAACACAATAGACATCTATCCCAAGTAAAATATAAAAGCCAGTATGCTTATCAGACTTGAAGAGAACTTGCAGCAGTTTTCAATATGCCACTGCCATCACAGATACCTGCTCACAGCACTAATTAATGTGCTGAGGAAGCTCTAACACCTTTCCAGAATTTGGAAACAGAATCTCTGTTCCTTAAAAAGGGAAAAGGTCAATTGTTGACTCTGCCTTAAAACCTTAAGGGAAAAGACTTGAACTTAACAAAAAGTATTGCAGTGTCTCTGTTTTAGCTAAGAAATACTTGGGCCTATCTGGACTGGGATATGTACAGATACAAAAGAGATTTAAACTCAGCACTTCATCATTAGGTACTGCCAACTTAAAAAAAAATAAAAAAGAGAAAAGTAATTACTGTTAATAATAGTCTAAAATCATCAGTCAAACAACAAACATGACCTAAAAATGTCTACAAGGAGACCTAAAATGAAAAAAATAATTTTTAATCCAATCAGTTTACACTTTGCAAAAAGGAAAATCATCCTGGAAACTGTTGGGGGCATCTTAGATACTTGCCACTGATTACACAACAAAAATGAACAAGTTATTGCCATTCTAATCTTCTAACACAGTTTTACAGAATGCTCAGGAATATGCAGTTAGTATCTTGTTTGTAACCAAGTACCATGGGTAAGTTGAGATTTCGGGCAAGTACAAAGAAGGACATTTTTTGGAAGGGATGGATTCCTCAAAGAGTAAGTTTTTGCAAGCTGGCGAGGAAGACCTTACAGTGACTAGAAGGATTACAGGGTGTTGGCATTTGGAAACCTCAGCGGATATAATTATTAAACAATGAACACTACACAGAGTCAAAATATGAAGGCAATGCAGAAAAATATATTTAGCCAGTACAGCCAGTTCCAAGTATAAAAGTCATAAACTGAGCTCCAAAAAAAGGAAAAATAAATGAAATGTAGGGGTGGGATATGAGATCAAGTTCCTTGCTTCTCTTTTGGCATTTAAAGTCTTGGAACTTCTAAATCTGCTTTGTCAACATAGAAAATTATTGACAAACCCAAGGAAGCCAACAGTTTGGAATTCTGACAGATTTTGGAGGATCTACAATAATCACTAATGAGATAAAATGATCTAAAAATACATGGTCTTATGTATCAGCCGCAAGGAAGATGATTAGATTAGTTCATTAATACAGTCGGTTACTGTGATATTGGACTTGCATACAATGTCAAGCATTGTATCTTGCACAAGGGGTCTTTCTATACTGAAGGACTAAATTTGCCTAGTAATTATATCTAGTTGTAATGCATTCTTTACAGTGTTGTTCTGGCTTTTTTTCATGATTGTTTCTTTCCAAAATGGAGAAAATAACAACCCACCAGCCTCTGTTTCAACTGCAATACCTTTAATTCACATAATCTTAAAATCTGCTCTACAACCTGCATTCTCCCACTGCCTCCTGTTAAAATGACTGGTGATTGGTTTTAGCTGAATAATGACTTGTGGTCAGTTCAAATGGGCACTAAGTTAAAGCCAGCTTTGACATGTAGCAATGTTTTCAACCTCAGCTTTTGGAATTGTATGGCTACAGACTACAGTCGGTCCAGGACTGTCTCAACACCATCTAAACCTTCCATTCAAGTGATCCAAAGCACTTCTTTGCAAACTGTCCTTTAAAACAAAATTAGTTCCGATAGACTGCTCAAAATAGCTCTCTATTTCCATAAAAAAAATCAACAAAACACCACAAGCAAATGCTATACAAACCCTAATTGAATTGGTTAAATCATCAACTTTAAAATTCTACATTTCATTATGGTTCCATCTTGACTAATAGCTCTCCTAGGACATCCAAAAGCTCATTTAGTGGGACTTTAATAAAGTGTTACAGAAGTTCTGGTAGTGCGAAACAAAGTGATTCAAAGTGTATTTTGCTGAGAGTTTATTAAAGGCATCCTGGAAAGGTTCCTGAATACAGTATAAATTAAGTCTGCTCCAATTGCATGGATTTGGGCTTGCACACAACAGTTATTCAAATAGCTTTAATTTAGAAATGGTTGTGTGGCTGTCACTGTTTGTAAACTCCACAACTGCTGCAGAATATTCCAAATACTTGTGGCAATATGTAATGGGTGGTTTCCTGAATATGTGCCCTCCAAAGCTTCCTTAGCATCAGTGGAACAGCCATGGAACAGAAGCAGTAAAATAGGTGAAGTGAGAGGCAGCGAAGTCGAGAGCATTATTTGGTTTGGGGGATAATATAGTTAAGGTGGGTTTTGAATCAACATAGCCTAAGAGATGTTCCTTAGGATTGCAGTTTCTCAAAAAAATTCTGTAGCTTTAGAAGCTGAGGAAGAATTTAGACTGTTATTTAAACTACTCCTCCAGCGTGCAATCAGTACAGTTTATTTACGTCTCCCCTTTCATTTCTTCCCATCTTTGCTTAAACATGCAGAGAAGCAAAATGAAACAAATAACTCTAAAATCTTTACTCACTAGTTCCACATGTTACAAAGGAAATATTTATATTTCACGAACATAAGTAGTTAAGAGTTGTTATTTTATAATGCCATTGATGTGTACACTAGTTTCTAAGAGTTGCCTCTCAAGAACTCCATGAGACCAAGAATGACCAAGCTAAACTCCTACACAGACACACACGTGCGCACACACACACAAAAAACACAGTTTTATCTGAAGGAATGCATCACAAGAATTAAACTTACCAGATCAGGTTTCGTACCCTCTTTGATTTAGGGTGAGACTAAGTGAGAACTAAAGGAAGACCACCTTTTGCTGGAACTTAAAATAGTAACAAAGTTTTATACTAAGGGGAAAACTTGTTGCCTTCTCCCCAGTTAATCAAGACCCCACTATTCTGCAAAGTAACAAAATAGGTAGGTTTCAGAATAGGTTACATCACCACCTAAAGCTGCTTGAGTCATTATTCATAACTCACCCTTTTGCAGAGCACCATGGAATTTTTTAGCCTTTACTTAATTTCCCCTTTTACACTATGGGAAGAAAAGCTAATTATTTTTAATAAGAAAAAAAGAAATCAAAAGCGAATGGGACGCTCATGCCAATTACACACACAGCAAGCATATACAATGGCATCACCTCATTCTTTGCCTTTATACCTCCTTCCTGTCCCGTCCTCCTCACCTTTCTGCATTGTTCACTGAAATTGGAAAACACAGGAGTAGCATCTTATATTTTTGTAAAGAACTCAGGCCTTGATCCTGATCCAGAATTTTGGATATTAAACCAATAAGCTGATAAAATATAATAATACTGATCATAAGTAATCTTACAATTTGGGAAAAAAAATAGATGTCTGACCCGATGTTGCACAAGCAACAAGATACAAAGGGAACAGAGAACACTTCCCAGTTTGTTCTCCAATTGCCTTTTCAGGAGATGCCCTTTATACCTCATTTACTTGTGTTCCTATGAGACAGTTTGAGTCTTCTGACTTCAGAAGAAGATCAGGAGAGTATAAGAAAGATGAATATTTCAGACCAAGCTCCTTAATGACTAAATACCTGAAGAAGTTTCCCTATCCAGTTCCTTAGTTTTCTTCTTCTAGCCTTCCAGAGCAAGACAGAGCCAGGCTCTTTACAACAGATACAACTGACAAAGGTCCTAAACTAAAATACAAGATGGTCCAACGTGAGATAAAGAAAACCTTTTTCACCCTGAGAGCTGTCAGGCACTGAACCAGGTTTTTCAGAGGGGCTGTGGTGTGTCTTGCAGGTTTTCAAAGTCAACTGCACAAAACTCTAAGCAAGCTGGTCCCTGCTTCAAGCAGGAGGTTGGAGTAAATGACCTTCTGAGGTCCCTTCCAAAATGAATTGTTCTGTATCTAGGACTGAAAGTAAAAATGCCAAAATTTTTATGAATCTTTGCTGGTGTTGCTTTCGTTGTAATCAGTATAAAATGTCTATTGACATACTGCAATTATGAAACAAGATATCACGTAATGAAATCATTCATTCACTTTCAACTGTACTTTACCATCTTCCTTTAGTCTGGAAGACGCCTCTCTTGCGTCAAAGGAACACAGAAGGCTAAAAATCTTTCTCTGTTCCATCTGTATCATCATAATGCAAAAGGCTTGATCATTGTTATTTAACTGAGTAACTGTTGGAGAGAAGTAAGGATTTCCCCCTCCCCCACCTCCCTTTTCAGTCTCGTAGGAGAGTCTCCGACTTTTACAATTATTGTATCATCTGCTGCCATCTCCTGCAGAAACACAGCTTGAACTTTGGACAAAGATGGGAAAATAGAGGTATCAACATTCTGAGCTTTCTACTGGTCAGTGCTGCCTGTCAGTCCCAAAGGAAATGTGTGCCCTGCAAGTTGCAGGTTGGCAGAGTTTGAGAATGTAGAAAATGAATATTTAAATAATACAGGACTATTACATCCCTCAGATTCCATTTCTCTTCCATTCAGGTCTGTAGTATTTATGGCAACTGCTACCATGCACAACAGGGGCTGCTGGTTTTCACGGCAGCCCGAGGAAGGAACGCTTATCAGCACAAGCACAACAGAGGAGCTTATGCAGTATATAGCAGAGCAAATGCACGGTACACGGGCTGCACAAAGAGTACCTGATTCAGTAAGACATGTGACTGGTGTTCTAACGTGAAGCGGCGTAGACTTGTGCCCAGGGGATGGACTGACAGATTTCACATTTTGAACATCTGTATTTAGCTGTACATTGCTGTACTACTGTGTTGCAGCCTGACTGATGTCTGGAAGTGAAAGACATCAATTAATTGAGGAAGAAGGAAGAAGCTAGAAAGGAAATTCTGTTCTCGAAATAAAAGAGGTTGATAGAAAAAGAATGCTACAGAAATGGGGCGGGGGTAGAAACCCTGCTTGGCCCAGTGACCCAAAGACATGCCAGTAATATCATCCTGACCGTAGCCTGAAATGACTCCGTATCCATACTTACATAAACCTTCCTTTTTGTGCTACTCTAGTGTATCAGGGAGCTTCAGTTTACCAGAAATAGAACTACAGAAATAGATCTATAACCATATATAAACAATTTTTTCTTCTGTGTTCCTCCAGTTTTTAAAAAACATTTTAAAATCCTACAGCTATTTTTAAACTACATTTTTGCAGCTTAACTGGCCTAGCATATCAAAACAATGTAGTCATCAAGAGAGTTACAAAGCTAGAGGAACAAGCACACTATGAAAGAATGGCAGATGGTATTATTGTCAAAATGGAAGCGGGCTGGCGGTCAAGTCTAATCATTCATTGAAAGCTACATCATGCCTGAACTTTCACACAGGAAGAGCACTTGCCTTAAACATGTTCAGTGAATTTCTTTTACAAATATTCTACTGGGGAATAACAATCAGAATCCAGACACACTCCCTAGTGCATGGGAAATCCACATGATTTTCAAGGGAACTAAATATATGTATTTGCTAAGACCAAACCTATTTCCAGTGGAGCTGTTGAATCTGACAAGATCTCACACAAGAATTACACTGATGTAGGTCAATCAGTTTTACCAAATTACTCCCAACTGACATTATTACAAATGAGATCAGGATGCCATTTAGTCTTCAATGGAAGTAAAATGTAACCCATAAAGATGCATCTGCACTTCAGTATTCAGCAAAATGGAAGTGATTAATCACACTCTTGCCCTAAGAGTGACAGAAAGGAGCAATCAGCATGAGCTGATACTCTGGCACTAGTTAAGAACATACTCGTGACTCCCCATGTGCAAAGTTTCTCAGCCCTTGAGATGAAGCTCCCATAGTCTGCAGCAGCATCAAATAGAGTCACTGACGATATTCAGAGTGCCTTGCATCCAAAAAACTTCAGAGCACACAAAAACTGTTTAAAAATAATTTCACCAGTCACAAAGATAGAGTTGACATTTGAGTTAAAGCTTCGTTTCGAATTAACATCGCACTGCACTTTGAGGCTGTAATTGAAAAATGCCACGTGAAATTATTTAGCTATTGTAAGAATTTGGTCAGAATATAATTCTAAGGACAGGAAATCAGGTTGGTCCTCTAAACTTTATGAAAAGGGTCAGTGAGATCTATAATGACCATAAATTGTTGAGCTATGAGGTGCAGGTTACAGCTACAGAAAGGTAGCATATTTGGCAGGACAGTGAAACCCAATGCACACAGTTTTGTTGGCCTGGGGCTTATTCCAGGGGAAGAATGCAATCTGCTCACTAGCTTCACTACATCTGCTGTCACCCTAAGTTCTACTTGAAGTCTCATTCGACTAATAACTATGACTGATTTTGCTTGTGTTGCAAGAGTTCAATTCCCAGTTATATGGCAAGCAGAGCAATTAAAAGCTGGACTATACTAGAATGAAGAACCAAGTTATAATGCTTACGTAGCATTTTTAACTCCTTAAAGCATTGCAAAGCATGGGCTAATTAATTTTTAGAGCTTCTATGAAGACAGCAAATCAGATCTTGTTCTTTTTGCTCAGATTCAAGCAGACTAAATTGCAGGAATCTTGTAAACTTTGCTTGTAGCAAAACCATACTTATGGAGGTAAGATCAAACTTATTTTAAAATAAAGCAAGGGCATCAGGTCAATTATGTGTTAGGAAATAAAAGGTGAGTAGGTGGCTGCCTAGAGTATTGTTACATGCTAACATTCCTCTCTCCGCCCATAAATACCTCTGAGAATAAGTGCTAAATGGACCTTTACAGAAGAGCATGTTCCTTCAACTCTGTAGTTAAAAAAGAAAAAAAAAAAGTGTGTATTTTTTTAAATGAAAACTTAAGTTCTAAACCAGCTTACACCTCCTTTTTGGTGTTCTTTATACAGGTGTTCTTTATACACTTAGTGCTCTAGTATACAACAAATATCCTCTTAATAGATCAGCCAATACAGTTCAGAGTATTAGGTATTTCAAAGGCAAAATGAATGGTAGACCATGGGCCGTCAAAAGTCAGGGGTAAAAGGCAAATCACAGTTCTACTTCCAATTAATTTGCTGTTTCCTGTCAGCCATGACTAAAGAATACAGGCCATCACTTCCAAGCTGGTGGAGCCAGATGGTGTGATGTGATACAGTTAATATTAATGGTTGCATGTTGTCTTCTCTTGACTAATCAAGAGGGCTCCTTCATGCTGGTTTTGGGGAGAAGCTGCAAAGCCAAGGAGATCTGTCATTCTAAGGAAATGTGAAGCAGGAATTTCTTTTTGTTCAGACAAGCTTCGGTTTCTATAGCTGGTACTCGAAGTTTTAGGCAGACTTAATTTTTAAGAGGGTTGGCACAGTACTGGGAATATTTTCAAATATTGAAGAAAGCGGAGCAAAACCCCTCTTCAAAATTCATTCAAATTTACATTTTTGATTTGGAGTTGTGGATCATTGCTCAGAGGGTGCTTCTTATCCCCCCCAACTGTGCTCCAAGAGAGTATTTTAAAAGTCAAAGGAGTAACTCACACTCATGTATTTTATTCCCTATCAAGTTTGGCATTTTACAAAGAACATGGAAGATTTTCTTTCATTGAGCTGAAAAACACCACAGGATGTTACATTCTTTGCCTGAGCCTTAAAAGAGAAACACAGGATACTTTTTTACTCTTTCAATCCCATCAGTATATGATTTCTCAGATCAGGAAGCATTTCCAAATGACTCAAATTTGGAAATGCTTTCGATACTGGAGCGCTAATGATTTCCACCATCTTAAAAATCAATCGGGTCGCATCCTGCCGTACTTGACATTCATTCAGGTAAAATGTTAATCAAGCTAGATAGTGACTTCAAATCAATAATGACTTCAGGATTCCACATATTGTTACTTTTCCTTTTTAATAAGCATGAATTTTGAGTCCGTGTAAGCTTCCCTCACAATTAAGGAAACTTTTGATCCTAAATAATCCAGGTTTTAATTTTAATCTGTTTCTAGAACACATTTTCATCTTAACTTATAGCACTTTGTTGGTGGCGGGTGGGAATCCCAACTTCCCATATTAAGCAAAATTATTTTTCTCATATCACTTGCCTCTGTTTTAATTTGAAAGATCTTATTTCTACGGTGTATGTTCCGATACTTGGTATATTCTATTCTTTAATAAACAGTTATTCAACTCCTTCTCTTTTTAACAAATAACCATAAAAAATTCAATATAAAAAACCCTTTTCTTTTCTCTTTATAACATTTAGTAACACCAAAACACTCCAAAACCTAGACTGGAAGATAATATTTTCAGCTAAATTACATTACCAAATTTCATGCAATTTCTATTAATAATATAAACTAAAATCTGGTTTTGTTTTTCATACTGAAGTGGTACATCTGATCTTCTCAGGCACAAATGCTATTTTTAAATAAAAAACTGCTTCTATAAATATTTCAGCCTTAAACACCCATAATTCAGTTCCTCTTTTTACACATCTAGAACTGCAGCAGGGCCTTGGAGAGGTTAAACAACTACACAAAACGCGAACAACCACATAATGACTGCTGGTAGCATTTCCCTGTGTTCAAAGCAGACTGTCCATAATTCAGAGGACAAGACAAGGTCACTAATAAACATTAGCGAACTGTGTCTGCTTTTGCAAGTTCCACATAAAAATAGTGCATCCCCAGGAACACAAAACAGACATAATAGATTGGTCTACATCAGAACACACATAAACACAAGAAACTAATCATCTTTTGATTGCAACAGGCTCTGACTCAATTATTTTGCAACAATAGCAGCCCTCTCCTTTGTATAGGGTTAAAAGAAAGGAAAAAAGTTGTTTTGTAACTTTAAACAATTAGAACTAATGTCAGAGCCAATTTCAGCTCTTTGTAGACAAAAGTAAGAGACTGCATTTGGCCTGTTACGGTCTGCACATCTGGTAGAACTGGACCTGGAAAACTACAGCGCACATCACGAATGCGTCACCAATTGAATTACCGTCTCCCACCAGAAAACACGCACGCTGTGGGGTGGGGACAATGATGTTTCCCACCACCTTACTTCTCCTGAATGTGAGAAGTAATTCCAGGGTGGACTGAGCGTACCACTTACCTGCAGCTACCTGTGTCACAGAATAGCTGACAAAGCAAAAAGCACTGTGCACTCCCCTGTCTAAGGAAACTATCTCCAGTTCTGAAAGGAAAAAACACCCACCAAGTGAGTTGAGCCATGAATTATAAGGTAGGGGGAACACTACTGGGTAATCAGGAACTCGCTATAAAAGGTCAGCCTATGAAGGGCCAACGCATGGAAGTTACTACAGGTGGTACATAAAGAAGGTGCTGTTGAATCATTTACTCTCATAAGGAAACACTGAGGAAGAGAGTGTTGTCATCCTTAATATCCAAGTGACAGTGGCTGTTGAATAATCAGAGAAAGATCAATAATCTCTGAATTACTCATGTCCTTTGTTATCACAGATGCTTTCTCTTAGACAGTAGCTTACTAAATACATGGAAATGGTGAAAGTTCCAAAGGGTAAGCCAGAATATATCTTAAAGTACACTGTATTAGAATAAAAGAGATGTACCAGTTGTCTCTCCTTCCCCCCCCCACCCCACACCCCTCCAAAAAAAAAAAAAAAAGGACATGCAACGTTTTATTTTGGTTTCTTCAGCACTTGGCAACATTAAGGTATCGTAATGCACTGCATCTTCTGCATGCTTTCTTCTTAGTTTTTCATTCATACCCCTACTTAGCTTTCTGCTTTCAGATCACATTTAAAGTACCATACAAAGAGAAAGAGGATTTCTTCCTTAATAATGGTTTCAAGACATATCTCGACTTAGCTACACTGTCATGTCCACCCTTTACTTCCCAGCCACCACATACAGTTAGTAAGGATGTTTGTTCTGACATCTTCCTGTCTTTCCCCTCCATCTGTGAGGCACTCGGGAAGCTGAGTGTGTTCCCAGCTGGAGGTGGGAGGAGTAGATTTGTAAGTGCAGGGTAATTTATTATTCAGACTCGGAGAAATGGAAAGAAACACTTGATATCTCCTTGCTAACTTCTAGTCCTATCTCTGCCTAGGCATAACCCCAACATTTTCAGCCTTTTGTAACACTATGAATCAAATCGATCTTTCTCTGTGCGCTGTTCCTCTCCCCAGAGATTGTGGTCTCCACATTTCAGAGAAGAGAGCACCGGAGAGACACAGGGAGTTACAAGAATGAAATCTGATCATGGCACGCATGTGGCTTTCCCTGACTAAGCCTAAATTTCACATGGGGACATGCAGTATTCCTGCTAACCTCAAGTGGAAAAGACTTGGTTTGTAGCACAAGTTTTATGGATTTTTGGAAGTCATGAAAGATCTAGGAGAACACAAGGCTGCAAACACTTTTAATATTCAGGCAGATTTCCTCATGACAGGATGCAGTGTGCATCACAATTTCCTTGTATTACTTTTCCCGTCCATCCACCCCATCATTTCATCTCTCTCTCTCAGACCAATTTTGATGTAGCTGTTTCATATATTTTGCTAATATCACCCAGGCATTTGGATAAACAGTGACAGGAAGCTACAAGCAAGTAGGCCTCCCTCCCTTGGATTGGAAAACCAATTATCAGAAAAAATCCTTCTTTCAGGAAAGTAACCTACATGCTAAAAACCTCTGAAAAACGCTGAGGATGATTTGGGAAAAATAGTGATCCTGTAGACCCTAATAATTCACTAATATCTCAATGAGGGAAACGGCATCATTTACACATGCAATACTGGTAATATTTCTACTGGCAAACTTTCTGAATACTTGACTATTTTTGAAAAAAATTCTCATTATGTTATCACCAGCAGAAAACTGTCCATACAGATGAGGTATTATGTATCTTCAGAGGTATTTCATTAATATGGGCAAACCCTTGTCTGTAAAGAGGGTAGTAACTTCACCAAGCTACACGAGATGAAGAACTAGGGACTAATGCATTAGAAATAAAAGGTGGGAGTGATTACAAATTACTGTAAGAAGGAAAAGTAAAAGACAGAAGTTAACACGGATACTGTTTGGTTAAAAATTGTTTCTAAAAGATTCAGGCCTAAGGCTAAAACAGATCAAGAATTTTCGCTATAGGAATTTTTGCTTGATAGTGTCCATTTAACTTACAGTCAATAGACTTTATTTAAAGAATGACCACCAAGAGAGTCCTCTGTTAGGAGCTATCTGGAGTTATTTCCAAGTTAGTCTGTGTGTACCATGAGCGCTTTTCTAGACAATGGGATGTCAAAGGTGTTCATAGTTTTACACTAACCAGGCTAAAACGACAGAAGTGAATACCTAAAATACTTGTTGATTCCCTGACCAGGCACCTGGGTGGGACATGCTGAGCATTACCTACAAGGGAACACAGGGGGTAAAACCAGAGATTCTGTGTGGACGACTGTGCAAGCAACAGTAAGAGACCTAATTCCAAGCCTACAGAAGCCAAAGACTCACACAGACATCAGTAAATGTTGCAGCCATACTAAACAAAGATGGGACTAATAAGATTTTCCTGAAGATCCTTTCATAAGGAAGAGCTGCAGTTTCAAAGGTTAACGGGAGGCCTTGGTACATGATTTTATATCTAACCTCAAACATATCTTGCCTCCTCACTCATTGACCGATTGCAGCCTTTCCCCCATATTTTTACTTAAAAATAAGATTAATACAGTATTTATGCATCTCATTGAGATAGTATTTGTGAATTTATTTGAGATCTTTCAATGAAAGGACTGAAAATCCATATTAGCACACATGAGCTGTAGTGTTACTAAATGGTACCCTGTAATTTGATTTTCATGAAAAAATAACCCTCTTTTACACAAGTACAAGGCAACACTATCACAAGACATTCTTTTCAGTTTTTGATAGCAAAGTTTTAACTGTTTGGATTTACATTTCTCAAGCTGCAGGTTGAATTTATTCTGCAAGTTTCTGGAAACAAAAAATCAGTCATTTCTAAGAGAAGAATAAGAAGTGCTTTTTCTTACAATATTAAAAAAATCATATACTAGAAATTCCCAATGAAAATGGGTAATAAATTCATCAGAGCTACGATTTGCAATCTGACCAGCAAAACTGATTCCAAGGCCTTCTGACATGTACATGTTTTGAATCTTGTCAAACTGGAAGTTCCATGAAATAATTGTGCCTCCCATATGCTCACTATGGAAGAAGATCAAGCTGTAAGGCCAGTAACATCCCAGACCACAAGAGTCACTGACCTCAGAAGCCAGAATAAACTCCATGCCTGGGTCTCTAGCACCTTTCTGCTCAGAAAGAGTAGTTTCCACATTTTCTGCAGGTCTAGTCCCTGTTTTCTCTCCAGGGCTGACATAATAGTATGATGACCTACACTTGTTATCAGTTACTCCTGTTTTCCAAATGGCAAAATAAAGACTATAAATAGAAATGTTTCAGCTGTTTTAATGAACTGTGAAGTAATAATATTTTATATATTTAAATTTGGGGGTGGGTAGAAGTGTGTGTTTCAGAAGATGCATAAAAAGAAAATTATATCCAGAAGAGTATGAGAAAGAAACATGAATTAAGCCTGGCTGAGTAACCTTGTAATTCTGTTTCCATGGAGTTATATCTTCTAATATTTGACTTGCATTCAAGTATTACTTTCTGACAGGACCACTGGAATAGCTTACTTCTGTAATTTGATTTATCTTCTCTACCTCTGGAACCAAAGGAATGAGTAAAGAGGTCACATTTACAGCAAAATCTCTGCCTCTAGGAAAAAGGCATCTCTCTATATTGAGCCAAACTAGTATTGCTGTAGCTCCGGGCAGGACTCTCAGTCTTTGCTGATGGACAACTGGGAAAGAGCAGTCTGAACACAGTTATTTTTAAAATCATAGATCACTAAGGTTGGAAAAGACCTATAAAATCATCTAATCCAACCATCAACACAACACTACCATAAACAGTGTTTATTAAAATAAAATTTTGGGTTTACCCTGAGAAGAGTACTGATAACACTGGTGGTTTTAGTTGGTCCTAAGGAGTGTTTGTACCAATTCAAGGACTTTTTCACTTTCGGATACTCCGTCTGTGTTCCCAACTTGTTCGCTAGAGCTGGGAGGGGACAGTCTGGACAGCTGAACCAAACTGACCAAAGGGACATTTCATTACATAAAAAATATCACGCTCAGTATTTAAGTTGGGGGTGGGCTGGGGGGGGCAGGTTGGTTGGTTGGCTCTCTCGTTCACTCTCTTGTTGTGGGGCTCACTCTGACTCTGGTGCAGTCTCTCTCCTGAGCTCTCACTCCTTGGGACCTGGCTAGGCATTGGTCAGCAGGTGGTGACTGGTTGTAGTATTTTGTTTATTTCCCCTTTTTTTCATTACATGTTATTAGTAGTAATATTAGTATTATCAGTATCACTACTTAATTGATCTATATTCAATTATTAAATTGTTCTTATCTCAACCCAGGAGTTTCCTTGTCTTTTTCTCCGATCCTCCTCCTCCACTGGAGGAGGGGGAAGGCAAACAAGCAGCTGTGTGGTACTTAGTTGCTGGCTGGAATTAAACCACAACAGTAAGTAAAGCAAACTGATCGTTTTCATAATGCATTCCATTTTCCTTATACAACACATGAAATAATATCTTAAAAATCAAGTATTTGCAGAAGAACTTGCACATGACTAGAAAACTTTTCTAGCCTAGTTTGACAAAGGTTACAAACAACTCTGAAAGGATACGTATAATATGACATTTAAATACATGTACAACATTTCTCGGAATACTATGTGGAAAAAAAATTCTTAGCATTTAGTTCCTTGGACCTCTGCTCTCTAACATACATATCCTAACAGCATGCTGGGCCTGATTTCCAAAAAGTCACCTTGATGGCTCCTTTTAGTCCACTTCCCTGAGATAATGTCCTGTGAGACACGGCACAAAAGTACACGCTGGCCTTCCTGTGCTGGGCAACTCAACAGTTGATTCTGTACAGTAAAGTCAGTTCACTTCCCCAGATACCTGATCTTGTTAGCCTTTTTACTCTCCTGAGAATCTTTATGTAATGTTGCATTAGTAGCCTTTACTAAATTAGAAAACCAAAAGGGAAGATAAATCAATATGAATGTACGTTTGCTGATATTGATTTTTCCCCTCATAGTCAGCCTGGTAATATTGTGGCTCCTATTAATATAAGGAGTGGGAGAGCTTTAAACAGCTCTGTTTGGATAATTACCCAGTAGTTTTGGAAACTTACTCGAACTTCTTTAGTCTGTAATTTTGAACTAGACATTTCATGAAATCACACCCTTTTCATGAATAATCATGTTAATATGTTGATGACAATTTCTTGATGCAGATTATCAATGAGTTGACTAGAAGAGGCATTCGACCTGCTACTCATGAAAAAGGATGCAGAGCTGGGTAATGACAGCCTAGGTCACAGGTCTTTACAGCCTAGGCTGTAGCAAACATGATATTCTGCAGGTCAACATCCTGAAAGAAGTGAGCAAGGGAAATATTGCAATCACAACTCTGGAATTGGGGATAATTTCTGCTTGTTTAGGAATGTGCTGTGGGGGATCCCACAGAAGACTGCTCTGCAGAGTGGAGTGGCTGGTCCTCATGGATCCCCTCTGCAGTGCACAGGAACAGGCATTCTGATAGGCAGTAGTGAGGCAGGCATGGCAGAAAGCTAGCATGGATAAACAGGAACAGAATTCCCATCTGAGCTCAAATGGGAAAAAGAAAGTATGCAGAGGGTGGAAGCAGAAACGGGATACCTAGGAGGAATACACACACAGCCCAAGAATGCAGGGATGGAGTCAGGAAAGACAAAACTCAGAGGGAGTTGGAAATAGTGAGGGATATGAAAGGCAAGAAGGGTCTCTGTAAGCACGTAATGTGGACCTACAGCTCACTCTGGCAGGGAAACTAGGGACAGAGGACATGGATAAGGCTCAGGCACTCAATGCCTGTTTTGCTTCATGGGGTTGTTTGGGTTTGGTTTGGTTTTTTTTTTTTCCTTCCTAGTAAGGTTTACCTTCTGGGTCTCTGCCCAGCGACAGCCTGTGGGAGTGGAGCACTTAAGCCACTGAGACATACACAGATCCTTGGAATGACATGAGCTGTATCTGAACGCGTGGAGAGAGGTGGCCACTGCAAGGTCACCCTCTCATTTTTGAAAGGTCATGACTATCAGGGGAGGTTTCTGATGACTGGAAAGACAAACATCACATTCATTTCTGAGAAGGAGGACCCAGGGAACTCTAGGGCAGTCAACCTAACTTCAATTCCTGGGAAGATTATGGAGTAAGTCATCCCAGAAGCCAGAGTCAAGCACAAGAAGGACAAACTGGAACATCCATCGTTCCAAAGACAAACCATGCCAGACCAACCTGACCACGTTCTATGGTGAGGTGGCTGGATCTGTGGACATGGGGAGAGTAATGTGTGCCACTTATCTTGACTTTAGCAAGGTCTTCGACAGTCTCCCATAATATTTTGTAGCCAAATTGTAGAGAGATGGATTGAATAAAAAGGATGAAATGTAAGTAAAAAGGATGAAAATTTTCCCAGACTGGCATGTTCTAAGGGTTGTGATTAGTAGTGTAAAGTCCTACTGGTGGCCAACTACTAGTTTCCTTCGGGTATTGAAACTGGGGCCAACACTATGTAAGACCTTTGTTAAGAATCACAATTATCAAAGGGAGTGCACTCTCAGGTAGCTTGTGGATAATACTAAACTGGGGGAGAAGTCAATATGCTGGAAGGTGTAGCTGCTATCCAGAGGGACTTCAGCAGGCTGGAGAAATGGACTGATTGGAACCACATGAAGTTCAAGAATGGCAAGTTCAAAACCCTGCACCTGGATTGGAATAATCCCAGGCACCAGTAGAGGCTGGGAAGCAGCTTTGCAGAAAAGGATCAGATGTCCTGGTAGACAATAAGCTGAACATGAGCAAGTAGCATGACCTGGATGTGGATCGGGCCAACCACATCCCAGACCTAATTAGCAAGAATGTTGCCAGCAGGTCACAGGGAAGTCGTACTACGATACCAAAGCTGGAGTACTCCTTTTAGTTTTGGGCTACGCAATACAAGACATTGACATACTGGAAGGAGTCAGAGCCTCTGAGAAAATTAGAGGGCGAAGCATATGCCATATGAGGACAGGCTGGGCTTGTTAAGCCTGAAGAGATGACTAAAGTAGACCTTGTTGGGCCTTCAGGTATTCCAGGGGAGGGTATAGAGAAATTGGTGCCAGCCTCTTGTAAGAGGTACATAGTGGAAGGACGAGAGGCAACAAACAAGTCAAAGGAGAAAATTCCAGTTAGACATAAGGAAAGTAATACTCATTATAAAGGTGGTAAACCACTGGAACAGATTGACCAGAATCACTGTGGAATCTCCATTCCTGTTGATACTACTTCTGCTTTAAATCAAAGATCTGTTCAAGTCCACTCACTTCCACGGAAAAGGCAAATTTTAGAACATTTTTTTTCTGTTACTGTAGCAGTTTAAGTACAGTATTCTCATTCACAGAAAAAAAAAAATCATATTCCTCAGTACCACAGGACATCTGAGAATCAATGAAACTACAAACTTAACGTGGTTATGATTGTCTACTAGCGTAGCAAGATGGATTTGCCATGTGAAAGGAAAAACCCATAAGCCGAGCCATCTTACTCACTTACACTGAATGAAAATGGAGTTGTCATTGATGAAGGTAATACAGTTAACCAGATTCTAGAGGAAATCAAACTTCAGAAAAGCTTTACATCATTTCATTGCTGGAAAATTTTAGTGACAAGTAAAATGAGCCCTTCTCCCCTTTTATGCCCTTTTTTTTTTTTTTTTTTAATGCAAACACATATATATACTACCAAAAGCTCAGACAAAACAGCTTGGTTTATATAATTTTTGCAAACAGCAATATCCAAGACAGAATGTTAAAAATAGTACCCTACACCTCTTCCTCCCTCTGTATACTAAACTATACTAAACCACATTTCAAACATCAGTCTCCATTGACATACAGTTACTGTTAGGATAAAATGTAATTGCTATTTATTTATAAAATGTAACTGCTATTGGAATTAATGATACAAAGACATTTGAAAATGTTAGACTGTATCATCTCTCTTGGAACTGTACGGGGAGGTTTTACATCTTGTGACAACTGTTGCCAAGTAGTAGGAAAAACAGAGACACTTTCTAGTAGGCTTTACATTTCAAAAATGCTTCCTCAATCATTACATTCCTCTTGATGGTCAACCAACTTCTCCTACAACTCTTAAATCTATGTTGCTTTCTTCCTTGAGCAGGCAGAGAAAATGCCTGTTGTTCTGTATCCCTCAGAAACCACTCAGAGACAGACAGAAAATGTACATGATGCTGTATCTGGTTCCTAATTGCTCGGCGCTGCGTGAGGAGAAACTCTCCATACGTTCTGTTCTGTAACAGCAACCACTTCCAAGTAGGTCATGTCACAAGCAGCGATTAAAGTGACCTAAAAAATGGTTGTGGCAGAAGGGTAGCTTTCAGTAATGATGGAACACTGTTTACCCATCCTTGTGCTCAGCATTTCACCCCATCAAAGCCTCAAAACATGCAGTCCACTTCCAGTTATAAAATCTACCTGTATTTTTCTGCCTCAATCTACACAATTCCATCCTTTCCATTTCATTTTATTCCTAGGTGGTGTCTCATTCTGGCCACAAGCCTCCTTCAGTATTGCTCCCATGCTAATCCTGCCTTCCACTCCCCCATGGCAAGCCTAGTCCCACCTCAGTCCTCTGTCCTGTACTCCATCCCATTCTTCCCGGTTCTTCTGTCCCCTCTCATCAGCTGTGACTCCATGTGCATCCTGCTTCCCAGTCTATATGCTCACGTATTCTATTAACAACAGCACAATACTATCACTAGTTCTCTTCCAATCCTTATCTCTCATTTTCTTTCAATCCATTCCAAGTTGTCTCATGCATTTTCTCTCCTGCTGCCCTGCCTTTTCTTTTTGATTCAAAGATGAAACCAAACATGCTGTCTCTTGCACCAGAAAGGGGAAAAAACCCCAAATAATCCCCAGACTGATCAGAATAAGGACTAAAGGAACTGTTTAAGATGTGAAACTCCAATTTAACAGAGTGAGTGCATCCTCAGCAAGTTTGTAAATGACGCAAAGTAGGAGGTGTGGCTGATACACCAGTCACGCTGCCATCCAGAGGGACCTCAACAGGTTGGAGAAACAGGTTGACGGGAACCCCATGAAGTTAACAAGGGAAGTGCAAAATCCTGCACCTGGGGAGGAACAACCGCACACACCAATATATGCTGGGGGCCACCCAGATGGAAAACAACTTGGCAGGAAAAGATCTGGGGGTGCTGGTGGACACCAAATCGAACATGAGCCAGCCACATGCCCTTGCTGCAAAGGAGGTGAACGGTATCCTGGGCTGAAATAGGCCATGTATTGCCAGCAGGTCAAGGTGGGTGGTCTTTCCCCTCTGCTCAGGGCTGGTGAGGCCACATCTGGAGCGCTGTGTCCAGTTCTGGGCTCCTCAGTAGAAGACAGCCATGGACATACTGGAGTGAGCCCAGTGAAGGCCCACAAAGATGATTAAGGGACTGAAGCATCTCTCCCGTGAGGAAAGGCTGAGAGAGCTGGGACTGTTCAGTCACCATGAGAGTGACCAAGCACTGTCACAGGCTGCCCAGGGATGTTGTGGTGTCTCCCACACTAGAGTATTAGACATCCTGGACAAGGTGCTCTGGGTGGCCCAGCTTGGGTGGGTTGGAAAATGCGACCTCTAGACGTCCCTTCCAACCTCAAGCGTTCTGTGATTCTGAGAGTACCATGAAATACATTGTGTTAGCTGATCTGTTAATTACTGCACTCCCTCAGAAGCCATGTATATCTGTTGCAGAAAGATCTTCCCTTAAAGTCCACCAGTATGTCAGAAGTAAATACCAGAAGCACCAAATCAAAATGTCCTGAACGTTATATTTGTAAGATTCATTCAGGATGACAATAAAATTTAACAGGTTTGGGCAGACCAGCAGGAAAAATAAGTACAAGAAAGAAACTTCAGCCTGTTACTGCTTATGGAAGTTTTTCTTTCAAAAATCCATGTTGCTCATGTTTCTGTCAAGCAAGGTAATATGCCTGTAAATTTAATCTGACGGAAGACATAGCACAGCATCACCAGAAAATGACACAATCGGATTGTAGGAGAGGGACTGCCAAACGCCTTCACAGTTCTCAGAATTCACCAGGGGAAACAAATTCACACAAGTGTAATAAACCCAGGCTCAGACATCCACTGGAGGTTTGTGGTGCTAATACCTTTAGTTTCCACTCCAAAATCCCATTCAAAGTGCTTAAATCTTCTATTGGTTGCCTGCTGGAAGGTGCCTTTGCCCAAATCCATCCCTTCTTAAAACAAGGATAGACTGCATTCATTGTTTCCAAGGGCAACACTTCAAATGTTATCAAGTTTTATCTTTGGTACAGTTACACAAATCTGAGCTCCTTTTCCTTCCCAGGCCTTTCCCCCCATACTAACAAATCCTAGAGCAGCACAAATAATAACCAGAATGAAGAAATAACATCTAAATGAAGCATTCTTAAATTCCAGGAAGAAACAAGTAATTGCATTTAAAGCATAGAAGTAATTGTGTATCCTATTGAAACACGCTGCAGAATGAAAGAGAAAAGGTCAGTTTTCACACTGAAAGGAAGTTTACTTTAAAACAAACATCTCATTGATATTTGCTAGCCAAATAATGCCAGTAACAAATAAAGCAATCATCCAAAGTGTTATACCAAAACGGAAAGGCCATGCTATTATAAGTTAGGTGATTTCACATTAAAAAGAGATGTACAATAGCTTTCCAGCCTAACTTTAACTACAAGAAGGTACATTTGTGAGAATCTTCACAAGCTCTTACCACCTGCAGGAACATATACGAAATAGTCATTAACATCACAGTAATTTCCCCCTGGCAGTTTTAATGAACAGATATCAAAACTACAAAAAGATTGGGGGAGTATTTGAAGCAGAAACCCCACTTTACTTGCTATATTATTTTAACTTTAAGGATCCTTCCTTATATCATCATTTATCTATTGTAACCCTCCAGAATTCAATATTGCTACAATACTCTAACTTCATTCACTTATACTATGTCTAAAGCTATTAAATCCTTTATCAGTCTTTAATAAACACCAACATTCTTCATTTAAAAAAACCCACAACCAACAGCAACAAAAAAACCCCAAACAAAACCCAAGAAGGCATTCTGTTAGTTGAGAAGGCAATAATGCAAATTCTTCTCAAACTAACACTGTAATGGCTACAGGTATAACAGTTACTCAGAGCTCCTCCTTCTTCAGCAATTATCTAAAAATAAAAGGAAAAAAAAAAGAAAAAAAGCAGATCTGAATGTACTGAACAGCTACTTTGGCACCACAGGCCCAAGTCCCTCTGCATCCCAGCCCAGTCCAGTCCCCTGACCAGACTCAGCCCAAGTACTCCTCCAGCCTTGCTACCAGCTGCTTCTCAGCAGCAACAGCAGCACATCCTTGTGATGACTCTATCTCCTTCATATGGCAAGAGCTCCTGCGCCAGGTGAGGTGTAAAAATGAGGTCCTGACTTAACGTAGCTATCTAATGGAACTTTTCATATTAGGAATTAATTAAATGAGGCCATCTTCTCTGCAGCTACTTGGAAAATAGCTCTTTTAGAGCTACAGGTGTTTGATTCTGCCAAATTAAAAGGTGATTACCAGAAAGATGTGGTTGGAAAGGTAATATCTTAGGTAAGATATAATTGCTAT
>NW_010264983.1:234-5873 GCF_000690775.1 Eurypyga helias | reverse complement strand
AATGCCCTATCCTCATCAGGTGGTTTGTCTAGCCATTCCACTGTGTAAAGAATGAAGCTGATGGATCAAAACCGTTTATGGCAGTTAATCAGGGTAGCAACCAGGTAATGGCTATCAACAATATTTTATTGATTATAAGCGAATACAGCTGTGGTGATAAAACTACTAAAGAACTCAAATACTGGCCCAAAATGTTTGCCTTCTCATAATAGCATCCAGTGCTATTTTTTCTTAACTGCAATTAAAGTAGTATGGGGGTGAAAGTAAAGGAACTTGTAAAGTTAAACCTTATGAGAAATATTACTGAAGGAAGTCTGTTTTCTGCTGCATTAACTAATCAAAGAAGGTGAAACAACAAAAAAAGTTTGGACAGTACCTTTTCTTCGTTTTAGCAGGAAAATGAACAGTGTGTGTTTAGAACATTATCAGCATTA
Source organism: Eurypyga helias (assembly GCF_000690775.1). NCBI lineage: Eukaryota > Metazoa > Chordata > Aves > Eurypygiformes > Eurypygidae > Eurypyga > Eurypyga helias. Next base: position 5,439 of record NW_010264983.1, on the reverse strand, counting down.
GGGATAAACTGAAGCATTTAGAGTAATCTAGAATTTTATCAAGAGATGTGACAGAATTGTGCTCATAACTGTATAGTTAGAGAAGGCAGGTAAAGTATATGGATAAAGGTAACACCTTTTATTGTATCAACTAGTATAACTGAAAAATTATTCCATGCACAAAGATCTTTTTTAGGTTTATCATTTTCTCACTTCTGCTCTATTGAAAGATAAGACACTGAAATCATATAGTCACTTAAAACATTGAAAATCTAACAGATAAAAATCAGAATTTTTCTGATTAAATCTAAGAAAGTTTTTTTTTTTCCCCATATAACACTATAATTCAATGCAATTATATCGTTACAGCCTCGCCCATCATCCTCCTGAAACAGTCTTTTTCTGGTTTGGTTTTTTTTTTCCAGCTCAGATTATGCTCTCTAAAAAGTGATTAAAGCTAAATCAAAACCAATTCTTCACTTCAGAAGAAGAATATCTACTTAAGAAGTTAGAAAGAAAAAAAAATGTAGTTCAATTAACGATAGTAGGGGACTTTCCTCTAGTTCTGCTCCAGCTAGGCCACTGACAGAAGCTGGGCCTATAAAAAAGGCAAAGCTCATTATCTTGCACATATATGTACAGCAAAAGAAAAAATATAGAGTTACTTACTACGAGTGCCACTTAGAAAAATGTAAGTCAAAGAAAGAAACAGTCTTTTGGTAAAACCCCAGGTTCTTACATGCAGGAAAAAAACAACCTTCAACTGAAAATCGTAGTAAATTATAGTTAATTATTTCATACACAGCATGTATAATATCAGAATTTCAGAACCAACAATGCCAAAGAATACTATCCCATTCTGTGTGGACTAACACTTGCAGAAAATCTCAAAACGCTCTCACAGACTTCACCAGGGAGCAACATTACAGGCAGACACACTTATGCTAATAACTTAATGCACTGGGGTTTATGTGAGGGCAGGAGGAAGAGATGTTTTGAATTGGAATGAAAGTAACCAGATTCAGTTTTAGTGAAGAGAGATATTTTTTTTAATAACTGCACCAGATGAAACTATGTATTCTGACCCTATACTCATTAGTAATGAATTGCTGACAGGACTAAAATTGCTTTAAGCATTAGGACCGGAGTTAAGAAGTGGTCCAACAGTACAACCAACAGTTTCAACTTTTGAGCATGAGGAAAGCAGTGTAATACTAGCTACCAAGAGCCTGTAATAAATATGGGCTGAGAAGACTATATTTCAACAGTGCCTGGGCAGGGATGTAACTAGCCTCCAGCGCAAACCACAGCAGGGCTGGTTCCCATCAGTGAGAGGTACCATACCGCAGAGTTGGGAGCACATCCCCAGAAATATGTGGAGCCTGGTGGGGTCACCCTGGCTCCACAAAAGCAACCCAACTGTTCCCCAGGAAGCCAGCACGCTGGAAAGCACCACACAAAGATATTCAGCTGGCCCCGGATGGAGTTACAGGAGCTTATTAATACTGCCTCAGCACCCTTTCCGCTAGCAGGGGCGGCAGTCGTGCCGCCACAGTGAGAAGAAAATTATGTCAGTCTTGGGGAAGGAATAAAAAGGAAAAGGCAACTGCTGTGCAATAACAACTCCAAAGGGGCTTGAGATGAGGAAGTGGAGCAAATGAGGTGCTCAAGACTACATTTTCTCAAGTGATCCCTGCTGTTTATTTTAAAAAGTTGCTGCTCAGAGAAAGGACTGAATGTGAACAGGTAGGAAAGCAGTCAGTCAAGGCTGTGATCTCAGCAGCAGCACAGACACTTGGTTTTCAACCAGTTCATTTCCCCAGGCCGCCTGGTTTGCACTGTGGCCACATACGCCCCTGTGCCACTGCCGTACCAAGGTGCCAGAGTGGCAGGACTGAATGGCTGGGACCTGCGCCAGGGGTTGTGTACGCCCAGCAGTGCCACCAAATACGTTCACATAAAATCACATCCCCAGTGCCAATCATCTGCTGCAGGAGGCACGGCTTAGTTTTTACAAGTGCCATAGATTCTTGAATGTGAAGCAAAGGCTTCATATCTATTTGAACAATCCTTGTGAAAAGGTCTAGCCTAACCATCTTAATGTTTATTATTAAAGGAGACCTTAAGAACATCATGCTGTGTGGATTTTGCCTTAAATCACTCTGGATATTACCTACACAAAATCCCTTTCATAGCGTGTCAAAAGCATAGGTGTGGTTTTTTTAACAGAATAGTATCCAGGTGGGTGGAAGACAAAAATGTGACATTCTAATTATATACTTCATGAAATTATGACATTTTGAAAGCTAGAAAATGACTTTGTTTCATAAACAAATTACAGCAAAAGCATTCTAACTCGATTTGATAGTTATTATGGACTACTGGATTACTGACTGTAAGCAAATAGCTGCACTTTAAAGAATCAACCTTTTAAGCTGTGACATTTTTGCTAAAACATCCTTAACCTTTTAGATGCAGTGAGAATTCACAGCATTTCTCTTCTTAACAAGATCTTGTTTCACTGGAAAATTTTTAGTCTACTATCAAGTGATCCCATAAAGCAGGGCAGAACTCATGGCTTTATTAAGTACCTTTACTTCAGGCTAGATGGAAGGAACAATTACGTCCCACTTCCACAGCAAAACAGCTGGAACCAGAAGATACTTCACAGTGCAACAGCAAATATAAAAAGTCCTGATCAGAAGCTTGACAGCTTCACTGACTCAAAAACACAAGGCCAGGTAACCGTCTGTCCAGCTGTGTTAGAGAGGGATGCAGTAATCCAGGAGGGAGGTTGTTCCACAGAAGCATCCACAAACAGGGCACTGAAATCAGACGGGCAGAATTTTTGACAGGTCTACTTCAAGGTACTTAACATCACAGTTGGGTTTTCTTCTGTGGAGCTGAAGAAAACAGGACACTCTACAACCTTTGTATGTCAAGACAAGGGCACAGGAGACACACCTGACAGAAGTGTGCAAGGCTTCAAGTATCGGTTACTACTTGGCCTGACAAAAGGGGCAACAACAGAAATAAGCTAAGTCGTAAAAGTTGAAAGACACCTTATGGCTGCTTCAAACTCTTTTTTCTTTTTTTTTTTTTTTGCAGTTGGTATAGGGCTGCAATACATCTTCTAAATTCTCTACACTGCTTTCTCTTACCGGATAACAGTTACAAGTCATATTTTCAGTTTGAATGAATGGCCTTTGAAATACAGTTTCTGTAACACATTCTTCCTTATGGGACTTTGCAATACCCTCCCTCCACCACCACCAAAAAAAAAAAAAAAAAAAAAGAGTAAAGCACTTCTTTAATAAATACTGTTGTTGGAGAGTACAAAGGCATCTGGAAAGGGAAACTCCAGGAGTGGAACTCCAAGAGTTTGACACTTTTATGCCTCAGTGACAAGCTGGGACTTCTTGTAAGCAGAATTGCCAAAGAATTGGAGATGAGACGGTAATGAGAAACTCCAGCTCATGAGGAGGAATGTAGTTAGGTGTGCCTAGAAACTAAGAATTGAGGACTATCTAATCAGCAAAAAGAAGAGATTGTGCATCAGTTCACTATTTGATCAACATGACTTATCTTTCTACTTAATACTTTTTCTTTTTATGCCATTCTAGCCTGGTCATTTTCAGACCAAGGACAGCCATTTCCCTTGTCCACCGTGAGCCCATACAACTTCCTTGCTGTTACAGGATCTGTAAGTCAGCCAAAGCTTTGCAATGCAACTGCTTAGAGCCATTTTCCTACCCCAAATATACCAAAACCACTTAAAAACTTTGAAATTCTAAATCTGTGTTTCATTACAGCCCCAACTGAAACAAGGCAGCTTTAGAAAAAGAGGAACTGAGAGTGAGATGGATTGTAATACAAGGGTATATATAGAGGTTTTCTCTCTCACTACATACTTGCAGAGCAAGCTTAGGTCCTTATTCTTACTAACACAATTTTAGTGGCCTTCTGGGCTACTACAAAACCTACATATTCTCTCCCGAGTCCCAAAGAACAGTCTCTCTTTCTGTCTTTTCTGAAGGCATGTCCATTCCTAACTCCACACAAGAGATTCACTGTCCCTACGTTTAATAATATGAATTCCCAGCTTGTTATGTCTCTGTTCTCTCCTACCCCCACTTCACACTATTGAAGCTTTTTCATCTGGGCTTGCCCATTTGCTCTCAGAGCAGATGCTACTGCTCACTCTATCCCACAGACTCGGTCTGGCCTAGAGTAAAAAGGAAGGGAGAAAACAAAATGACCATCTTCATACTCTATGTGCAACTACTGCCCTTTAAAAATTGTGTCAGAGGTACTGCAAACTGAAAAGATAACATCCATTACCTTTGCTTTTAGCTATTCCAGGGTATCCATTCTCTGGAAGGAAATATAGTCCCCTACTGCTTCCGTATGCAGAAGGTGGTACTCCTCCCAAAATTCCTATGTCTGTCTGAGGTGATGAGGTTAAAAAAATTTGCTCTCGCAGGTGGTTCAGGCTGGACAGTTAAGCAAATCTTCTAAATGCAAGTACGTATTGAGTTTGTCTGCATGCCACATAAAGCTCATGCGTTTGCTGTAAACTGTTGATATCAATAGATTAATAATAAATATGTGTGTCTGACAGGAAAATATAGTAACTAAATTCATGGTCTTGTCCATCTGTTCCTCTGCTGTTTTTATATCTCCATCTCATAATATGCTTGTTTATGTTTCAGCTGCTTGTCGTATATGTGTGTATATATATACACGAGGGTTGTGTGATGGCTTAGCTTGCCCTCATGGTTTTTTCCTCTGAAGTCTGTGAGCTTCTGCTAACAAGTACAGACCGTGCACACGAGGGTTGTGTGATGGCTTAGCTTGCCCTCATGGTTTTTTCCTCTGAAGTCTGTGAGCTTCAAGTACAGACAAGTACATGACCGTGCATGTTCCTCAGCCTGAACCGACTTCTCTTCCTGTCCTGCTGCCGCGCGTACAGTGCCTTGGTGCACGCGTGTGAGGCACACGCATCCTCCCAGGTACATGTGTTACAGACACACACGCTAACCTTGCGCAGTCTCGCTCAGGTACACCCAAACGCTCCCGTGTGAGTGTGAGGCTGAGCCATGGCACAGCTCCCTGCTCTCCTGAGGCTCTGTATGCTGTGGCGCACACCACGCTTTCTTTCACTTAGGCTGAGGGCGTGCAGGGCCCTGGCAGCCCTTCCCGCCCAGCCTGGCCGGTTCTCTCAGG
>NW_010264983.1:0-204 GCF_000690775.1 Eurypyga helias | reverse complement strand
GGCCGCTCGGAAAAGGAAGCCGCCCGGCGGCCCCCCGGGCAGCAGGGAGAGGCCTGCAAGGGCTGGCTGCCAGCACCACGGGAAAAGCAGGCAGCACGGGCAAGGTCGCTGCCGGAGGTGGCTCCGCGATGCCGGCCGTCCCCCTCCTTCCCCCCGCACCCATCCTGAACGGGCGGCGCTCGGCGCTCGATTGCGGCGGCTAGG
>NW_010264982.1:7241-13660 GCF_000690775.1 Eurypyga helias | reverse complement strand
TTGTTCATCCACACAAGCCTGCAGCTACTTTTACCCAATTTCTTCTTCATTGGGATGCATCACTCCTGAGCTTGGATGAGAAGGTCCTTGAATACTTGTCAACTTTCTTGGACCCCCATTCCCTCCAGGGTTTCTTCCCAAGAAACCTTCCCATCAGTTCCCCGAAGAGGCTAAAGTCTGCTCTCCTGAAATCCAGGGTAGTGAGCTTGCTGTGATGAGGAAGTGAAAAGCATTCAAAGCTTCTACTCTATAGCTGTTGCAATTGTAAAGCTGTGTCTGAGTGCAAAAAATGGTTAAATACAGATGGTTACTTACCTTGAGGGTAATCACAGCCATTCAGGGCAAAAACAATCTCATACAATCTTAAACAGCTACAAGTAGATGTCTCAATCTGGGTTAGTCACCCAAGAATTTCTAGCATATGTAGAGAAATAAGAGCTCCTGGGAGTGACTCATTTGACCTATTTTTATCTTTTACTTTAGAATGAAATGAACAACACTTAGTCTCCTTTGACTACATTGAATAGATCTCTATTTACTAAACTAGGAGGTGGAGTAACTAAGATGTATATGTCTGTTTAGTCCAGTGACCCTCTGCTTTTTTTTTTTTTTTTTTAGGGCATGAACTATATCTGTGCATGAAACTTAAGCACAAGAAGTTGCATTCAATTTAGGCAGAAAGAAAGAAACATCCAATTGGTACTCCTTCAGATGAGTTTGCCATGGTCAATAGTCTGTTTGCTTCTGGACACATTTCCCAAGGCTCCCTTGAGCTCATGGCATTCACATGTTCTAAGGAAGGAAGAAGGATTTAAGGAGTCTGTAAAAGTGGAAAGGTACCTGTCACACAGCTCTTGTCTAACAACTATTGATCACTTTTTTTGGTCAAGCTGTAGTAATTAATATATGGTAAAGACATTTTAAGACGTGAGATTTTAGAGTATGAACTGAAGGATTTCTTATTTTATAAATTTCACGTTTCTTTCAACCAACATTGTTTAAAATAATTAATGGCATACTTTTGTCCATGAAAATAAATCAATGTAATGGAAAACTTACAGGATAGGAAGAACTTGCTAAAAGTGGAAGAAGAGCAGTTTTCATGTATTTTTCAGGGTGAAGATCAATATTGCTTTTTGTCTTACCAACATGCCAGGAAAACTAGTAGCAGACCTGGAGGATGTCTGCTTTTGCTACAAGCCTCAGCAGTGGTGTTTGTAACTCCAGATATGTGTTGTTCTTGCAATACTAACTGGTCCTTCAGTACTTCTGGTACTTCTGGTTCAGTTCAAATCAGGGGTCACAGATGTGAGTCTTATGACAACAGACCATAGAACAGCAAATTGACCACGGATCAATTTTCTGTACTATCTGTAAAGGAGCTGTGGAAGATTAGATGCTGCTGAAGATTCTACAAGCTTTTTATTTGCCTGTATATAATTATTCTTTTGTTTTTGGGTTTTTTTTCCCTGCTTTCCTTCAGCTTTCAGGAAGACTTTTGTCCAGATCCTCAAACTAGACAAGTAAAATTCAATTTGTTTATGTTTCTAAGAGGTTTTGAGTCACTCTGTTGGTATTAGATACTTAATTCTTATGCTGACTTTTCAAGCTACTGTGGGTGAAAGGTCCAACACTACAGAGTTGAAACATTATTTTATTTCTGGCTGGGAAGAGCAGGTTGAGAAGCAAGCTTTTTTTTTTTTTTTTAATCTGAATAGGAGGAAAGAAAGAATAACAATCTTCGATTTTCAAAACAAGATCACAGTCATATAATCCAGAAACTTCATCATGAACTGATAGAAATGTCCAAGAGAGGGGGAAAAGGAAAAGAGAATTATATTGCACCATTTTAACAGGTAAAATCTATGCAATAGCTCAGGACATAGTTCAACTAAATCAGAAATGTTTAAAAAGAGCAGATTGCACAAAGAAAGACAACACAATACAATACTGGATCAACATCTCTGAGTATGTCTGGCAGACACTGGTTTTTTTTTTTTCAAAAAGCATTTTGTTGACACCCCACTTTTATGTTTTTATTTTCATGAATTGTTGTTGAAATAGTGTGTATAAAATGATACAACATTCCAGCTCTTTACATTTGCATACCACCTTCATTTCAGATCATCAAGATCACCATTTAAAGCACTGCTTATGAAACTCCTGATGAATTTACAGATAAAAGTGAGCAAAAGATCATCTGCCAAGTATAATAGAACTGAAGTGATGTGTAACAAATTCAGCTGCATGGGAATTGAATTTCAGAAAGGCCTTCAAGTCTGGCTTTGAGTATTCGGAAAATTCCGTAAAGGAAAAAGAGCAATTTCTGGGTAATCAAAATATTGTGCTTGTTTTTGACTATAATATGCAAAGTTCCATCACGAGATAAAGGTGAAAAACTGAATATGTCTGAAGACTATGTGTCCCCTGGACAAAAAGTGATCTGCCTGAGGTATTTCATGTCACTCCTCAGCTGGTCTACAGCAATGTGATATTCCTGGGCATGATGCCCTCACTGTTTAGGAAAAGCCAATTAGTACAGAATACTGGAGCAAAATGAGTCTCTCCATTGCATATGCTTCTTTCCCCTCAGGGAAGAGGATGAAAGAGAAACAATATGTGACAGTACAGTCATGTTGCTTAATGCACGACTGGAAGGAACCCAGCTATTGTTCTGAGCAAACTAGTCTGAAATCTCGTAGGAACAAAACAGGATGTTTCACTCCAAAAAATGAGGGAAAAGGACATGTGAAAACAGGTTTTGTGTTTGGGTTTCTTTCTTGTTTTTCAGTAGGATTTTAGGGGAGGGGGCTTGGTGTGAAATCAAAATAACTTTGTTAAATACTTCGCATGAAGGAAATTCATAAATACTGATTCACATGAACAAGCAGATATAATGATTAGGTTGGTTTTGGTTTTATTTTGTGAAATAAATGGACTCATCCAGTACAAAATTAGCCCCAGTTTTCTTCTTGACAGAAGTTGCTTCCAATTAGGAATTCCAGTGATAATTAGTGGTCTACAGTGGCTGTAGCTGGAGGGTTTTGAGGGAAGAAAATGGGTTCTAAGCAAAAAATGTAACAGTGCCACAAGCTAAATCCCCAAAGTGGAGTCTACCTTATTGTGAAAAAGGAGTTTTATTCATGTATTTTCTTCACTGATCCTCACATAACACCTGTCTAGCACTCACCATTCACATTCTGAAGTATGGTGCTTTCATCCTGTTTTTCAGGTGTACTACTGGGAGCCAGTGTTTTTACAGCAATTATCTGGTGGGGGGTGGGGGGTGGGGAAATAAAATAGACTACAAAACTCTGAGCTGAGGAAACATCCACCTTTGCCTAGAATGGGTTTAATTCCTTTCCATCTACAGTATTTTGTCTCCATCTTTAGTCCCATCCTAGGACTCCTCTCACTGTGAACACTGACGTGACTTAGTGGTGGACTTGACCAGTTGGACTTGGTGATCTTAGAGGTCTTTTCGAACCTAAATGTTTGTAAGATTTCTATGATTCTATGTTTTGTACACAGAGTACACATATCTTGTGTTTTCCAGTGGCAGATGTGCAAATCAGGAGGTGAAAGACTCTGCAGCTGCTGCAACCCCTTTTCCTTTTCCATAGTCTCAGCAATGACTATCCTAGTCCATATTTATTCAGTGCTAAAACTCCCATTGCCTTCACTTAGTCAGGATCAGTAGCAGCACTCCATTATCCATTAGAGGATTTCAAAGGAAAAATCCTACTGGACCAGACTGTGTTATAAAGTCATTGCAGAACAGAAACTCCCTAACTGGGGAGCAGGACCTCAAAGCTGGGACATTAACATATTTCTACTTAGACAGCCAGGGATAGGCTTGCAGTGACTACTATTGATTACAAAAGCAAAAGCTTTGCCTTTGCAGGTAAAGGAAATGAAGTGTAATTGAAAATCTTGGAATGCAGGTTCCTGTTGATATTTGGAAAGGAATAGATTCAGGGTATCTTCTGGGCATCTCATTGCAAGCAAAAGCTATCGAATGGCTCTCTGAGATCTGCCACTGAGGGCTACTGGGGAACCATGGAGACCTGGGCGCCCTGGGAGTTAGCACAGGACCAACAATCCCACCAGCTCTATGAGATCATAAAATCCAACCATTAACCTAACACTGCCAAGTGCACCAACAAACCCCTAAGTGCCACATCTACAAATCTTTTAAATACCTCCAGGGATGATGACTCAACCACTGCCCTGGGCAGCCCATTCGGTTGCTTGATACGCCTTTCCATGAAGTTTTTCCTAATATCCAATCACCTACCTTCCCCCAATCTCTTTTCAGGTGGTTGTAGAGAGATGTGCCCATTAAAAGAACTGGTGAGTAAATATTACTCTGAGCAGCGTGATAGTGCAGCTGTGTTGTTCTGGTCCTGCTCAGCTCGATCCAGTACTGAGCTCTGCGGATCAACTCCTGCGGCAACGCCATGCCCAAAGGATGCTTTGCCACCATCCCCACTGATCATGTGGCCATGCTCTTTAGCTATGACCTTGGGCACGAGGCGAGCGGGGTGAATTGGTTCGGCATTTGGTGAATCTGTGGGATTTATGGCTAGATGTAGCAGTGGAGCTGTGTGGATAGGCAGTGGATAAGAGGGAGGGAGAGCCAGCTCTCCGAGGGCGATGCAGCAGATGCTCGGTGCCATCTAGTGGGAAGAAGCACGGTAAACAGCAGGGAACCGAGGAGAGTTTCGCAAAAAGTGCCTAATCTCACAGGTTATTTCATGGACTTCTGCACCTGACGATTTGTATTCTTCTGTGGGGAAGAGAACCATACTCCTGGGTGCATAAATACATACTCATAACACGCACGTCAGCTCAGGAGAGTCTAGCACTGTTGCAGAGTTGTTTTTCTCATGGGGAGCATCCACTGCCTCTTATCTTGCAGCTCCAGCTCTAATGGATACGGTTCTGCAATGGTGGGCAGAAGTGAGTGGCAAGGATTGCCACCTGTGGTGCCTTTCCTGTTTTCTGGGAACTAAGATTAAAAAAGAAAGAAGAGAGGAGAAGGAAATTGTTCTTGTGGCTAAAAGTAGTTTCAATGGCCTGCATATCCTGAAATTTCCTGAAACTTCCAGGAGAATATAATGTTACTTGGTGTTTGACTAATAATTAACAAACCAAGGCCTCTTCTTGCTCTAAGTCTCTCTTTAATGAGCCCAGCCACTGTAGTTTACTCACACATAAACCACTGAATAATCAGGCTTTTATCTTTGGAACGTTTTAAATGATGACAAATTAAAACTGGAGGAAGCAAGGAACACTGGTTGTTAAGGAACTGTGGAAGTTTCAGTGCATTTAGACAGTGTTTGGCTGGCCATCACATCACGCCAAAGTTAGGTATGGCCCTTTCTGATTAGTTGATGAATTTATTAGAGAAGGTCACAGGTTCACTTAAGGAAAAGTAAAGACACACAGTTAACATGTCTTCTTTCTAAAATTAAAGTGATTTTTTAACCAAGTTTATCTTAATTTCACATGGAAGAAACAGAACAAGAGTCATCTCCAGAAGTGTCATCCAAGGGAAAAAATATGACGAAATACCTCTTAAAACATTACTCCTGCACTCTGTTTTATGAATTTTATGTCCTGTTTTCCAAGTGTCTCATTACAATATTTTTCACTAGATTTTACTATGTCTTATTTTCACCAACTTAAATCAGTCATGCTTCTATAGGATTGCAAATTCAATATGCCCTTCCTCAAAGCTAAAAGCAACTCTAGAAACAAGCTGTAAGAGTCGCATTTATCAAATATTTTTCCTTTCTTTTCCTTCCTAAATCAATAATAAGGTTATATAAAATTTCCCATAAGAGGAAATTTATCTAAATTCCTAAACATAATTCATTTCTATTCATCTGTCCTGTTCCCAGTAGCATGATTGACCTAAAAGGAATAGTTCTGCTTTCTATTGTACCCTTCTTACTCAGTGCCTGCCTGCCTCTGTTGGGACTCCATTTCTGAGCCAATTCATCTTCCTAATCTGGCAGAAAACTAATTCAGCATAAAGTATCAGATAGACTGCTAATTAGGGACAACTTGTAAGATTGAACAATATGCTCAAAAATCCACACAGAAGTTCTGCTTTCTTTTCTTTTTTTTTTTTTTTTTCATTAGCATTTAAAAAAAGATGCACCACCTTACAGGTTTGGCAGAAAATTTCTGACACTTGATGAGCTGCTACAAGTAACCCATAGGGTGTCTTTTCCATACCTGAGATAAAGAATCATGGAACTGTAGAATCATAGTATAACAGAATGGTTTGAGTTGGAAGGGACCTTAATGATCATCCAGTTCCAACCCCCCTGGCATGGGCAGGGACACCTTCCACTAGACCAGGTTGCTCAAAGCCTCATCCAGCCTGGTCTTGAACACTTCCAGGAAAA
>NW_010264982.1:3229-7127 GCF_000690775.1 Eurypyga helias | reverse complement strand
TGCCCTGTCACTACAGTCCTTTGTAAAAAGTCCCTCCCAGCTTTCTTGTAGCCCCCACATGCACTGGAAGGTGCCATAAGGTCTTCCCAGCACCTTCTCTTCTCCAGGCTGAACAAGCCCAATTCTCTCAGCCTGTCCCCATAGCAGAGGGGCTTCAGCCCTCTGAGCATCTTCGTGGCCTCCTCTGGACTCGCTTCAACCGGTCTGCATCTTTCTTGTGTTGAGGTCTCCAGACCTGTATGAAGAACTCCAGGTGGGGTCTCACAAGAGCAGATTAGAGGGGGAGAATTACCTCCACTGACCAACTAAAAAAAACCCAACCAAAATCAAACAAACCTGCACGAGAAGGAATTGGAATTTAGCCAAAGGCAATTAAAAAAAACCTTATTCGGCTTCCACAGCAAATGGAACTCTGCTGGGGTTCAGAGTCCAGTGAGATATTTAATGACATTTTTTCCTATTAAAAAACAATGCTCCATTTTTCTGTGTGAAATAGCTTAAGTGCCCAAATGTGGATACTGTTTCTCAAGCTGTGACCTAGTCTGACTAAGATGTCTATTCCTGAGTTGTCTGCCAGGTCTGTGTCTGACAGTTCCTACTGACTGACATAAACCTCTCTCTGTTCAGCAGCCCCTGGTCTGGGAATTTTATTGCTATGAATCTCATCTCTGTGTTCAGGGACTTAATTTAGGGGTCTAGGTCCATCTCAACAAGAGTGTTCTGGACTGAGTGCATGAATCTTCTCCAGAATAACTGTGGGAACCCCAGGGAAGGATCAGATATGGGTTTTGTTTTTTTCTGCCCATCATGTATTTTCTTTGAGGATGGCTTAATCAATAGATGGATACATAACACAGAGACTCCTTTTGTTGGTAAAACAGTGAATTTCAGGGTTATACTTCCACTTGCTCCTTCTCTGACCATAGGCGTTTGTTTCACTTGAACAGATGTTGGAGAGCTTCACCAACGTTTAGATTAGTGAGTAAGATGTAATCTTAGGAAGTTAAACCTTCTTCATCTGAATACAAATTTCAATCCTCATTTCCAGCCAAATTCACTTACAAGCTACAAAAACCCCAAATGTCTTTTGTTATACCTCCCACCCACCCTGCATTAGCTGCACTCTGACAATGACTACAGGCCAAGAGAAGTGTTGATGCCATCTTTGTGAATATTTTCCACTTATTTACAGATGTTACAGAAAGTAACATTGGTAAGTAGTTGTTTAGTATAAGCAGCCTTTTTGGTAGTGTTTGCATGGTTTATGATACAGATAGAACTTAAGAACCTTTAGAAAGTTATTTTAATTATGTGTTTTTACAATGTTATTCTGAATTTTAGAAAGACTCTCTGCTGAGTCTTGTTTTTCAGCAGATTCTTTTTATTTTCTTTTTTTTTTCCTTTGGTCTGATTTTCAAAGTAGTCATCAGCAGCTTTGATGCTGAGTGCTCCTGAATACAGATCCACAGAAATCAGGATAAATTCCTGTATGCCTGCTCTATCCTTTGAAGTTTAGGTGCAATTGGATGGACTGAATAAATGCCTGGTCCAAGCTGGGTGTGCAATTTTCAGTGTAATAGTGCTGTGGGGGGGAATTATAGTTATTAATCATGGTCCTAGATACCTTGTTATAAAGCATAATAGTGTCTCTCTTCACAGATCTGTAGCTATCTAGGACCCTAATAACATCTTCAGGGTGGAAGATCTGACTGGTTTATGCAATGAACTGAAGTGTAAGAGAAGGATTCACTCCTCTTCACACTGAAGGCAATGGCAAGGACTACTGCTAGGGCAGGTTCTTTCATCTCTGAACTTATAAATAAAGGAAGGTGCACACGAAAGATGAGGACAGCCAACGTGGCAAAAGACACTGCAAAAGATGCTGTGATTAAAAAAATGAGGAAAAATCCTTCTGTGCAGGTGTCAGCTCTGCCTGCAGATGGCTGCATGTCTCATCCAAGTCTGCAGGTGTTTCCATCAGAACTTCAACACCCACAGACTTTCCTAACGGCCCTGGCCTTAATCAGAGCAGGAGGAAAAATCTAGGATGAATATTGGTACTTACTGAAAGCTTCAAGAGAAGAAAACGAAAGCCAATTCACTTAAAAAGGAGGTTTAGAATAGAGCACACATGAAATTCACCATCTGTCCACAAAAGGACAAAAGTTTTATTGCTGAAAGCAGGCACTTTTTGGTTTTGTCCAAAACATTATTACCAAAAAATAAAAACATAGAAATTCATATTTTAGTTGATCAAAATGTTTAAGAAATAAACATCTGTTCTGCTGACATTTTTTAAGCAAAGAAATCTTTTCTCTTTTAAAAAGAACCCTAAATTTGCTTTGACATAAATGTTTAAGTGAAACATGCTAATTATCAGTTCAAATTATGTTGCCTTAGAAATTGCATCTCTATTTTTTAATTCATTACCATAAAGTTTGAAACTGGAATAAGAAACACTGGCCCTAGATGAAGTTATATATTTTATTCCAATTAAAATCTTAAAACAAACAAACAAACAAAAAAAAAATCAGGTCACCTAGTAATTTAAATCTTTTTAACCAAAAGAAGAGAAATATTTAAAATTCCACTCTTCGTATTATCTTTGATAAAGTAAATTGCTGTGCCTCATTTTGATACACCTGCTTCCTCTTTCAGAAAAAAAGGAAATCACAATTCATTTTCAAAATAAGCTACAAGATGAATAATAAACCCCAAACTTTTAATTTCAGAGAACACAAGTGTAAAGAATCTGATGTCTCTCATAGTTCAGGCCATACGCTTTCTCCTACTGATTCCTACAACAACGAGAATAATTTTCCTACCCATAGTCATATTGCACTCTGCTCATTAACACTACAGTTCATGACACAGACATTCAAAGAGCAGAAAAGCCAGTTAACCTGTAGATCACAGTAAACCTTTGCTAACAGCAAACTAAGATGGTGGGTTAAATATTGTGAAAAAGAAAGTATAAACCTCTGCTAACTCCTGCTCTAAAAATTAATGATAAAAGAGTTAGTTATGACTTCTAATGATGTACTCTTCAGGAAAAGACAGATGAGAGTTTGATTCTAGTGGTGGTACACACGGCCTTTGATATGTCCAACATGAACACTACAATGAAAAGCCTTAAAGATGTTAACAAAACTAGCAAAATGATGAGGATACTTTTAATCTTGTATGCTGTTATATATGAATCTCAGTGGAATATAGAACAATCCTTTCTGGACTACATGGAGGAGGAGGAGGTTTAGGAGACAGAACAAACTATCAAAAAGTGACTTTGAGACAGAGAAGAAATAAATCCACACATATAAAAACCTCAATTATTTTATTTTAATTATTTTTCATCACTCGGTAGAAATGTTTAAAAGATTAGTGAAGAGTGAGCTCCAGTGTCTTATTAAGTTCTTTATTTCTAAAACATCAGAGATCCTGAGAGAATCCATTGTCTCTAATGAATTAAAGCTTTCCATAAGTTCATATTATAATACAGCACACAGGTGTTGCTCAGACTACCCATAAAAATGTTGAAGCTTCACATCCTAACTTAAAGACCATGTGCTGGTTCAGCTCCCATTTTAATAAAATATAGAATAAAAACATCAGTGAGGGTTTGGCAAACATCTGGTTCTGCCCTGCCACCCACGGAACTTCCCAGAAACAGAAAATCTTTTCATCCTGCAAATTTGAAAAAAAAATAACGTTCAAGTGTTTGCTAGGAACATCCAATCCTGTGGTAGCTGTGCCATATTTATCAGGGCTTCTGATACAGTGGGTTTTCATAAAAATAAAATCATCCCATATGCTTTAAAAATCTCCATAATTGCACAAAGCATAGACAGCTTCTGCAGCAGCTGCTGGCTCTAATGATATTCCTACCACTGGAGCCTGA
>NW_010264982.1:0-3218 GCF_000690775.1 Eurypyga helias | reverse complement strand
TTCCCTTCTGCAAACTCCAGAGCATGTCCCTGGAAGAGCACTTTTATAGATATCTCTGTCATGTATTTGAAGAAAGCATAATTTAAATATGCCAGTGTCAGCCTTAAACTTTAAGAAAATAGCCAGTGTTAGCTGTGTGGTTGTTTGCTTATGGTCGTATAAGCTACAGGCTGAAAGGAGAAAGGCTCTGTGTGACACAGGAGAGTTGTACCAACGTGAACAAAAATAAGTCTTGAACAGTCTAACTTTGCAGCTTCAACGTAATATTCCACACAGATTCCACATTGTTTTCATCACCAGTAAAAAGTGAACTCTGACTTTTCAGAGCTTCAACACACTGTGTCTACTGGAGTTGAGGTCCCAGAAGAGAGACCACTCTGCTGGCTGCAAACCCTCTGTAGTCCATTCGCTAGGAATAGGTAAGAATAGCCAGGTTTGGGAGTCTTCTTTTTTCTTGACAACTTACTCATACATTTCTTTACTCACATATTTTGTGAACTGCTTCAACTTTCTGCCAAGAACAAAGACTGACAGAGGCTTGCAATCCTTTCTTCTCCACCCTGACCTTCCTTCTTCTGTCTAACAGCAGGGAATTTGCTTTACAAGCCCTTCAGAGTTTGAGGAGTGACATGAAGTGAGGTGTAGGGTTAACTCCAGGAAAGTAATGGTTATGTGGGCCAAACTGGTGAAAATGAAAAGACCACTCCCATCTGAAATGCAAGGGTCTGGTAATTCCCATATTTAGTGTGTGCGTCCTGTTTCTGCTTTCGTCACATAAGTGTGGTCTTAACACCTTAACACACTTAATTTTCAACAGATCACCACTCAAATTTCTTAGGAGTTAAGAAAAAGTAATTTAGCAATATAAAACAAAAATAATGTAATTTAATGAGACATAAGACATTTTCACTACTTTCAATTATTTATGATGGTGTTTCAAAGAGTTAATTGGAATAAAAGTCGTGTTCAAATAAGAAAAGGTGGGTTTGTTTGTTTGTTTGTGTTTGTTTTGTTGTGGGTTTTGTTTTGCTTGTTTTCTTCAGTAAGAAAAGAAGAAAGGAAAATTTAGAAGTGCAGAAAAAGAACTTCTTTAGCAAGAAGTAACATTCTAGGAAGTTAATACCTATATGAAAATGAATATTATGTAGAAGTGCTAGATAAAAAAAAATACTTGTATAAAAGCAATATTTAAAATTTTCAATTTCTTCATTTTGCTGCTTTGTGGGGTGTGTATGTATACGCAGACACAAACCATTAGTGAGGAATCAGAAAATTATGACTTTTGCTTCAGTGTCCTTGTCATGAAGGACAGGAGGTCTCAGAAGCACAAAGCAGCCTAAGAGGTACCAGCGGGAAAGATGGTGAAGGGAGAGAAAGATGGTCTGTTCTGAATAAAGCGATAGAGAAGGAGTAGGTGAGGTTGAGAGCCTCAAATGGGGACCTGTACAGTGACATAGGTAAGCCCAGTATCCCCTGAGATAAGTTGCTGGAGATGAAACTGATATGCATTTTTCTGGGATAAAACCTGTGATACAACTGTAATATCCAAGGACAAATAAGCTAAGAAGATTTATACATTTCTTGGCTCTGTTTTTACCAAGGTTTTATCACAACAGATAAGCAAGGAAACTGAGATCCTCAGGGAAATTCACAGTACAGGAAAATGTGAAAAACTTAGGAATGTGGCATACTTCTATCTAGGTGCACAGGAAATAGGTTTTCTTAGGCCTTGGTTAAAAAATTGGTGCAAGTGAAAGAACCGAATCAACATTGAGATCAGGGATGAGTGAAAAGCGGTTTTCTATTCTCACAACCTCAGTGAAAGTGGGAAGGACTGCTGCAAGCCACTAGCCAACTGTGTCACTATGAAGGAAATGTTGACCTGATGTTGGGTTAAGAAGGCCGCCTTATCAAAATGGTAACAACTCTTACCCTGGCAGAATGTACACAAAGAAAAGACTACCTGCAAGCTGCTGTTGTGCTGAGAGGGAAAAAAAAAAAGAGAGAATGAATTAATGGGTATGAAGGGTGGCTTTGATTTAGAGATTGGACAAAGGATTGAGCTAGGGTTTGGGAATTTTTTTGCATAAACCAGAATCATGTGTTCACTATTCCCATTTATGCTACACCAGTAGCACCAACCTCTCTGTGTAATTCTTGGCCCCTCATTTTTCCTCATAATGTGTCTTCAATAGTAAGATGCACAGAGGTCAGCCTGAACCCTTTATCCCTCTTATCTTTTGATTACCTACATTCCTCTGCCTTCTTTAAACCATTTCTCAGATATGATAAATAACAGCTCTCCATACCTATAAACTTTTGACTTCATCTGGGTCTGTTTAGCAACATTGCTCCTCTGGTTGTAAGGTCTGCTAATAATTTGGACCAGGAATGTAAGCAGATAGACGAGGCAGGTTATATTTTGTCTGTAAAGCTTACATACATAGGGTAAAACATATTGAGAACATAGAACTTTGGGGAATAAAAGGAGTCAGAGATAAAAACCAAATGTTTTAGAGAGGTTGTCTCCTGTGTGCTAGCTGTCAGCTGTATTCACTAACTGTGGATTCAAGAGATGGATTAATGTTAGGACCACTTTGCCACCAGGCATTTACAGACCATTTAATCTGAAGTGTCTGAGTTCCAGTTAAAGAGACTGAAAACTTTGGAAATAACTGTGTTATCACAGTCAACAGTCTCTCGCTGCATTTTATCCTGAGATTGAACCCTGACCTCCTGAAATTTTCTCAAAGGTCAGAATACAACAATCATTTTGTAGTGAGTCCTCTGAGGTATGAACAGTGACAATGCCAGTTAATTTGGGATGTATTCACTCATTCAGTGTCAATATAAGTCACAAAACATCCATCAGCAGAAAAGCCAGTTTTTTCAAGATCATAAATTATCTTTGCAACAAAATTCCTCGGTGCATTCATATGAAGGAAGAAGATTGAGGGTTCAGTCACTGTTTCCAGTCAGAGGGAACTGAACCAGCTCAGGTAGGCATGAGGTGTTTATGTTCTCCTTGATGATGAGCAAAAGCAAATTTTGTAAACTTGAAATTCATAATTTCACAGAACAGAACTTTCCTTTCTTCTGGCAGACCTGCTAATGGTTTTCTTTCATATTGGACAACTGGCAGCCATCAGTGGCAATTAAATCACCATTAGAACAGATGCCATCTCAGAATTCTAAAAAAAAAATTAAAAAAAAATTTT